>NW_006922292.1:751898-755192 GCF_000298275.1 Orycteropus afer afer
TTTTTTTAGGAAGTTTATAGTTTTTGGTTTCCCATTTAAGTCTTTGATCCATCTGGAGCTAGTTTTTGTGTATGGAGTGAGGTACAAATCTTGTTTCATTTGTTTGCAAATGTACATCCAGTTTTGCCAGTACCATTTGTTAAAGAGAAAATCTCTTCCTTATTTAATGGATTTCAGCCCTTTGTCAAAGATCAGCTGACCATAGGTTGATGGATCTCTTTTTGGGTTCTCAATTCTATTTCATTGGTCTATGAGTCTGACATTGTACCAATACCAGGCAGTTTTGACTACTGTGGCTGTATAGTAGGTTTTGAGATCCTGGACTGTGAGACCTCCTACGTTTTTATTCTTCTTCAATAGTGCTTTGTTTATCCGAGGTCTCTCCTTTCCGTATAAAGTTAGTGATTGGTTTGTCCATATCCTTAAAGAATGTTGATGGAATCTGGATTGTGATTGCATTGAATGTAGATTGCTTTGGGTAGAATTGGCATTTTCACAATATTCAATTTTTCTATTAATGAGAATGGTATGTTCTTCCATGTATGCAGAGCTCTTATGGTTTCTTCAAGTAGTGTTTTGTAGTGTTCTTTGTATAGGTCTTTTGTGTCACTGGTAAAATTTATTCCCAAGTATTTTGGTAGCTATTATAAATAGTAATGATTTCCTTATTTCTTTTTCAGCAATCTCTTTGCTGGTGTAGGGGAATCCAACTTATTTTTGGATGTTGATCTTGTATCCTGCCATTATGCTAAATTTCTCGATTAGTTCCAGTAGGTTTTTGCTGAGTCTCTTGGGGTTTCTATGTATAGGATCATATCATCAGTAAATAGGGATAGTTTTACTTTTTCCTTACCAATTTGGATGCCTTTGATTTCCTTACTTGGCTTATTGCCCTGGCTAGGACTTCCAATACAATGTAGAATAGAAGTGGTAATAGAAGGCATCTTTGGTTCCTATTTGCAAGGGAAATGGTTTCAGTCTCTCTCCACTGAAAATACTGTTGAGTATTGGTTTTGCATTTATGTCCTTTATTATGCTGAGAAATATTCCTTTTATCACTATTTGGCTGAGAATTTTTGTCAGGAAGGGGTGTTGGATTTTATCAAATGCCTTTTCTGCATTGATTGATATGATCATGTGATTATTTTCCTTTGCTTTCTTTATGTGATGGATGACGTTGATTGTTTTTCTAATGTTGAACCATTCTTGTATACCTGATATGAACTCCACTTGGTCATAAATTATTATTTTTAGGATACATTGTTGGAGTCTTCTGGCTAGGATTTTGTTGAAGATTTTTGCATCTATATTCATGAGGGATATTGGCCTGTAGTTTTCCTTTCTAGAGATGTCTTTGCCTGGTTTTGGTATCAAGGTTATGCTTCCTCCATAAAATGAATTTGGGAGGATTCTGTCCTTTTCTATATTCTGGAATAGTTTGAGTAGGATTGATGTCAGTTCTTCTCTGAATGTTCGGTAGAATTCTCTGGTGAAACTATCTGGGCCAGGATTTTTTTGTTGTTTATAAAGTTTTTATGACCTGTTTATATTCTTCATTACTTATGGGTCTGTTCAATTATTCCACTTCAGTCTGTGTTAGTTTAGGTTGATAGTGGGTTGCTATCATCTGTCCATTTCTTCTAGATTTTCAAATTTGTTGCAGTACAGTCCTTAATAATTTACAGATCTTATCTTGTTAAATTCCTTCTGTTGTGATGTTGTTCATTTCTTTTCTTATTCATGTTATTTGCATTCTTTCCCTCTTTTCCTTTGTTAAATTTGCCAGTGATTTGTCAATTTTATTAATCTTTTCAAAAAACCAACCTCTAGACTTGTTGATTATTTCTATTATTTTTCTACTTTGTTTCATGCATTTCTGCTCAAATCTTTATTATTTCTTTCCTTCTGGTGACCGTAGGATTTTTTTTTTTTTCTATTCTTATTCTAATTGTTGGAGATATTGGTTTAAGGTTTTGATTTTGGATCTTTCTTCTTTTTTGATGTGTGTATTTATTGCTATATATTGATCTCTGATCACTCTTTTTGCTGTGTCCCAAAGATTTTAGTATACTGTGTTTTCATTCTCTTTTGATTCAAAGAATTTTTAAAATTTTGGTTTATTAATTTCTTCTATTACCCATCATTGTTAAGGAGAGTATTGTTCAGTTTCCAAGTTTTGCTCTTTTTCCATTTATCTTCCTATTGCTGATTTCTATTTCCATAGCATTGTGATCTAGGAATATGCTTTGCAGTATTTCAATGTTTTTAAATTTATTAAAGCTTACTTTATGGCCTAACATATGGTCTATCCTGGAGAATTTTCCATGTGCACTGGAAAACAATGTATATTGTGCTGTTGTTGGGTGAAGCAATCTGTAGATGTCTACAAGGTTAGGTTGGTGGAATGTTTTATTTAGTTCTTCTGTGTCTTTGTTGAGTTTCTTTCCAGTTGTTCTATTTGTGATTGAAGTGGTGTATTAAGGTTCAACAATCCTACTTCCATACTGATACTGCCTCAGAAACCCAAGGAGGGGTCGCAGTGAGTCGGGACTGACTCAACAGCACAAAGCAGCAACAACAACTATGACTGTGGAGTCATCTATTTGTCTTTTCAATTTTGTTAAAGTCTGATTTATTTATTTTGGAGCTCTCTCTTTGGGTCTATAGATATTTATTATGGTTATGTCTTCTTGTTTGATTGACCATTTAATCATTATAAAATGCCCTTCCTTGTCTCTTATAGCAGTTTTTGTCTTAAAATCAACTTTATCAGAAATTAACATCACAAATCCTGCTGTTTTTTGTTGCCATTTGCTTGATGTATCTTTTGCCAAACATTGATTTTCAGTCTATTTTTGTCTCTGTCTCTTGTAGACAACATATTGTTGGGTAGTTTTCTTATCCAGTTTGCAACTTTCTTTCTCTTGAGTTATGCTTTTAATACACTTATATTCACTGTAATTATTGACAAGTATGAATTGGTTACTGTCATTTGCTTTGTGTTTTTTCTTGTTATTCCTGGTTTCTTTGTTCTTTCTTTATAATTTTCTGTGCTGAGCCCATTTTGTTTATGAATCATGTTATCATTTCCTTTGTTGCTATTGTTTTACTATTTGCTAAATATTTGTGCTTGTCCTTTTTTTTATTGTGATGTGAAGGTATCATTTTTCTTTCAGGTTATCCTGTGATTTATAATTTTTCTCTGAGTTTAGAACAGTCCATTCTATTTTACAACTCTCCTAACTTTCTCACCATTTAGAAGTTCTGTAACTACACAATTTTGTCCCTCTTTTT
>NW_006922292.1:767564-768198 GCF_000298275.1 Orycteropus afer afer
ACTCTGATCACTGCTTTTGCTGTGTCCCAAAGATTTTGATATGTTGGGTTTTCATTCTTGTTTGATTCAAGGAATTTTTACTTTTCAATTTTGATTTCTCCTCTTACCCAGTCTTTCTCAAGGAGGGTGTTATTCAGTTTCCATGTGCTTACTCTTTTCCTGTTGATCTTCCTATTGGTGATTTCTAATTTGATAGCATTATGATCCAAGAAGATGCTTTGCAGTATTTCAACATTTTTAAATTTATTAAGGCTTGCTTTATGGCCTTACATATGGTCTATCATAGAAAAAGTTCCATGTGCACTGGAGAAGATATATATTGTGCTGCTGTTGGGTGAAGTGCTCTATAGATGTTTATAAGGCCAAGGAGGTGGATTGTATTGTTTAGCTTTTCTGCATCTTTGTTGAGTTTCTTTCCAGTTGTTCTATCTTTCAAAGAAAGTGGTGTATGTGGTGTATTAAAGTCTCCCACTATGACTGTGGAGTCATCTATTTGGCTTTTCAACTCTCTTAAAGTCTGATTTATGTATTTTGGGACACTTTCATTGGGTCCATAAGTATTTATTATGGTTATATCTTCATGTTCAATTGATCCTTTAATCATTATATAATGTCCTTCTTTGTTTCATATGGT
>NW_006922292.1:768298-769600 GCF_000298275.1 Orycteropus afer afer
ACAATGTTGAATAGAAGTGGTGATAGCGTGCATCCTTGTCTAGTTCCTGTTCTCAAGAGGAATGGTTTCAGTCTCTCTCCATTGAGAGTAATGTTGGCTGTTGGTTTTGCGTAAATGCCCTTTATTATGTTGAAGAGTGTCCCTTCTATTCCTATTTTGCTGAGAGTTTTGATCAGAAATGGGTGTTGGATTTTATCAAATACCTTTTATGCATTAATTGATATGATCATGTGGTTCTTCTCCTTTGTTTTATTTGTGTGTTTGATGACGTTGATTGTTTTTCTAATTTTGAACCATCTCTGCATATCTGATATGAACCCCACTTGGTCATGATGAATGATTTTCTTGATATGTTGTTGCAGTCTGTTGGCTAGGATTTTCTTGACGATTTTTGCATCTACATTCATGAGGGATATTGGTCTGTAGTTTTCATTTTGAGTGAAGTCTTTGCCTGCTTTTGGTATCAAGGTTATGCTTGCTTCATAAAATGAGTTAGGGAGGATTCCATCCTTTTCAATACTTTAGAATACTTTGAGTAAGATTGGTATCAGTTCTTCTCTGAATGTTTTGTAGAATTCTCCACCAAAACTGTCTAGGCCAGGACTTTATTTAGTTGGTAATTTTTTCATGACCTTTTCAATTTCTTCTTTTGTGATGGACCTGTTCAACTTTTGCACATCAGTTTGTGTTAGTTTAGGTAAATGGTGTGTTTCGAAAAAACTGTCCATTTCCTCCAGATTTTCAAATTTGTTGGAGTACAGTTCTTCATAGTGTCCTGATATTATCCTTTTTAATTCAGTTGGTTCTGTTGTGATGTCACCCATTTCATTTCTTATTTGTGTTATTTGTATTCTCTCTCTCTTTTCCTTTGTTATATTTGCCAGTGGTTTGCCACTTTTATTGATCTTTTCAAAAAACCAACTTCTGGTTTTGTTGATTTTTTTCTATAGCCCTTCTTTTTTCTGTTTCATTGATTTCTGCTCGAAATCTTGATTATTTCCTTCCTTTTGGTGGCTGTAGGCTTTTTTTGCTGTTGTTTCTCTAATTGTTGGAGATGTTTGTTTAAAGTGTTTATTTTGGCTCTTTCTTCTTTTTTGATGTGTGCACTTATTGCTATAAATTGTACTCTGATCACTGCTTTTGCTGTGTCCCAAAGATTTTGATATGTTGGGTTTTCATTCTTGTTTGATTCAAGGAATTTTTACTTTTCAATTTTGATTTCTCCTCTTACCCAGTCTTTCTCAAGGAGGGTGTTATTCAGTTTCCATGTGCTTACTCTTTTCCTGTTGATCTTCCTATTGG
>NW_006922292.1:769860-770924 GCF_000298275.1 Orycteropus afer afer
ATTAAAGTCTCCCACTATGACTGTGGAGTCATCTATTTGGCTTTTCAACTCTCTTAAAGTCTGATTTATGTATTTTGGGACACTTTCATTGGGTCCATAAGTATTTATTATGGTTATATCTTCATGTTCAATTGATCCTTTAATCATTATATAATGTCCTTCTTTGTTTCATATGGTGGCTTT
Source organism: Orycteropus afer afer (assembly GCF_000298275.1). Taxonomy (NCBI): domain Eukaryota; kingdom Metazoa; phylum Chordata; class Mammalia; order Tubulidentata; family Orycteropodidae; genus Orycteropus; species Orycteropus afer. The sequence goes on from NW_006922292.1 coordinate 770,044, forward strand.
TGTCTTAAACTCAATTTGATCAGAAATTAATAATTCCACTCCTGCTCTCTTACAGTTGCCATTTGCTTGATATATCTTTTTCCGAACTTTGATTTTTAGTCTGTTTTAGTCATTATCTCTAAGGTGTGTCCCTAGTAGGCAGCATATTGATGAGTTTTGTTTTCTTATCCAATCTGCAACTCTCCATCTCTTTAGTGGTGCATTTAGTTCATAACATTCAGGGTAATTATTGATAAGTTTAAATTTGTTGCTGTCATTTTGTTATGTGTTTTTTCATGGTGTCCCTGGTTTCTTTGTACCATATTATTTTCTGTGTTGAGCTCATTATGTTTATGTATCATGTTATCATTTCCTTTGTTGCTGCTGTTTTAGTACATGCTGAATATTTGTGCTTGCCCTCTTTTGTATTGTGATGTGAAGGTTTATCATTTTTCTTTGAAGTTACCCTGTGATTTATAATTTTATCCCCATGTTTAGAACATTTCCTTCTATCTTTCAACTTTCTTAACTTCCTCACCATTTAGAAATTCTGTAACTACACTGTCTTTTCCCTATTTTTTTTTTTTTTTCTGTAGGTGTCCTCAGTTGCCAATTGATATCTCTGGCTCCTTGTCTACAACCTAGTAAGCTCAATTTACTTTGGATATGCCCATAGCTATGGTTTCTGGGTTATGTTATCTTGTGTATTAATGGTCGATTGTTATTTGCTACTTTTTGTTCTCTGATCAAAGGACTTCCTTTAGCATGTCTTGCAATGTTGGTCTGGTTTTAACAAATTCCCTTAGTTTCTGCTTATCTGGAAATCTCCTCATTTCCCCATCATATGTGAGGGACAATTTTGCCGGGTATATAATTCTTGGTTGAAAATTCCTCTCTTTCAG
>NW_006922292.1:773441-774207 GCF_000298275.1 Orycteropus afer afer
TGATGGAGTTCCTGTGGGCCCAGAAGATAGGTGGGAATGGGGATGGCCACATATCTGTTCACCAAGCGGGAGTAGGGTGTAGTAACAAGAAGAATGCCGTACCTTTTCAGTCTTGATGGCCTCAAATGTCCTTGGGGTTGCTTGAAAGCAGAATGTGTTCTTAAGCCCCCAAAATCTGCGACAGCACTGTCTCTTTAAATATCCAAAATAGTCAAGCCACTTTTTAAACCTTCAAAACAAGGGCACCATCCTGACGGGCAAAAGTTCACAGCTCTTCACCTTCTTCATTTGTTCCCCAGCCACCATGCACAGTCCTCTGTGCAGTCCCTGGCTAGCAGGGTGATTTTCAGGCTAATTCTTAAGTCCTACCACCACAGGAATCTGTGAGAGTGCTGTCTCTTTAAATATCCAAAATAATCAAGCTGCTTTTTAAACCTACAGAATGGCGGCACCCTGTGGACCAGAAAAAGTCCACAACTCAGCCCACCTTTCTCTTCACCTTCTCTGTTTGTTCCCCAACCACCGTGCACAGTCTTCTGTGCAGTCCCTGGTTAGCAGGGGGATTTTTAGGTTAATTCTTAAGGCCTACCACCACAGGAATCTGCGAGAGTGCTGTCTCTTTAAATATCCAAAATAGTCAAGCCACTTTTTAATCCTACAGAATGACAGCACCCTCCAGACCAACAAAATCCACAGCTCAACCCACCTTTCTCTTCACCTTCTCTGTTTGTTCCACAGCCATTGGGCATAGTCCATGCAGTCCCTG
>NW_006922292.1:774537-781765 GCF_000298275.1 Orycteropus afer afer
TTTCATCATATCAGGGAAGTTCTCTTCTAACAAATCTTGGACAATTTTCTCAGTGGTTTGATTTTTCACTTCCTGTTCTGGAATTCATATTACATGTAGGTTATTGCTCTTGATGTTATCCCACATGAATCTTAGGCTTTCTTCATTTTCTTTTGATCTTTTTCTGATGGATCCATTTCCAAAGAAGTAGCCAGGTATTTGTCTTAAATCTCATTAATTCTGTCTTTCATTGATTTGATTCTACTCATTTGCCCTTTCAATATGTTATCTGTTTCTGAAAATTTAATATTAATCTTCTGGATTTCTATCTGTAGATTTTGTATCATTTCTAATTCTTCATTTATTTTGTCATTTTGTTCTTGTATTTTCTTTCAAAAATGTTCTTGGGTTTTGTCTCTGTTTTCCTTAATTTTGTCAGTGTTTTCCTTGATCTGTCTGTCAGTCCTTTGAGAACCTAAATACAATTCTTCTGAATTCCTTATCAGGGAGTTCCAATGCTGCTTCTTCCCCAGGGTTGTGTGCAGGGTCTATATCCTGCTCACTTGTTTCTACCTCTTTATCATGCTTATTTGTGTGGGCTGTGATGGTCCGTGTTTCAGAGACATTGAGATGTTGTATTTACAGTTAGTTGGTCATTGTATGTTGAATGGTTCACTCAAGATTTTCACTTTCTTTGTTTTTTTGGATGTGTCTGAGTAAGCAGGGTACTGTGCTCCGCTATTCTCTAATTGGCAACACTTATACATTCACCACCTGTCTTTTGGTGGGTGTGATAGAGAATGAGAGTTGCTGTACAGATCTCTGTGAACTGTTTGTGAGAGAACAATTAAGGCTGAGTCAAGTTCTTATTGATGTTTGTGTATCATTGGCCAGTTAATGCAGAATGAAGTGGTGGCTCTCATTCAGTAAGTGGAGCTACAGGAGTTGTAAGTGTTGCAACATCATATGGGCATAGATACTGTCTCTCACTCAGTTATACACAAACAATAATCAATAAACCATCAAAAAAATAAAAGCAAGAGGACAAAAAACACATACCACATAAACACATGTGATCACCAAAAAGAAAAATAAATAAATAAAACTAGGCACTTGACTGCTAACCACAAGTCTGGTGGTTCAAACCCACCAGATACTCCTCAGAAGGAAGGTTGGGTAATCTACTTCCATAGTGATACAACCTTGGAAATTCAAGGAGTGTTTGCGATGAGTTAGGTCTGACTCGAAGGCACATAACAACAACAACAACAATAAATAAATAAGAAGAGAAAAGGCAATAAGTGGGGAAAAATATTTAAAGAAATACTTTTAAAATATGAAAGAAATAGGAATAGAGAAAGGGGAAAAAGAAATCCACAATATCTGGAGAAAGAGGACTAAGAGAAAAGTGGTAGAGTAGGAACATAATGAAAATGAAAAAGGGAAAAATGCAAAAAGAAAAATAAGGAATGAGGAGCATCACAAGAAAGAAAAAAAATGGACACCAGGAAAAGAAAGAGAAGAAAGAAAAAGCTGAAGGCTAGAACATGTGACAGGAAGAGGAAAGAATAATAATAATAATAAAGAAAAAGAAAGAAATCTGGCTGGGACAGTGTAGTGCACCCAATATCCCTCAGAGCACACAGACTGGGATAGAATTCCTGCTGGCACAGAAGGTAGGTGGGGTGAGGTATAGCCACACCACGAAGTTGTTGGGTATAACAATAACAAGCAGACTATGTCACTTTTCTTGTCCTCAGTATCTGGTACGTCCTTGCTGGCCCTCACACATGAAGCCTATTCTTAGGTCCTGGAATCTCAGAGAATGCTGTTGCTTTAAATATCCAAAATGGTTGAACTGCTTTTAAACATTCAAAATGGCTGCCCTCTCTGGACAGCCAAAAGTCCCCAGCTCAGCCCACCTCCCTCTTTGATGCTTCCCCTTTTATTCACCAGCCAACAGAGTTGTCCTCCATGCAGCACCTGGCTACCAGGGCCAATTTTTGGGTTAATTCTTAGGTCCTAACACCACTTGGAAATATCCAAACTGTCCATGCTGTCAGGATGGCTGATAATCCACACCTCCATATGTCTCCTTTTTTGGTATTTTTTTCATGCAGCTTCTTCTACTAGTTGGAGTTAAGTCTACTTCTATATCCTTCTTTTCAAGGAAGGATTCTATACACATCGTATTCACACATCATACACATTCACATCATACACACACATTATCTACACACACACCATACACATGCATCATACACACATCATACACACACCATATATATACACACATCATAGACACACACACATCAAATACACACAAATCATATACACACATCATACACACACATTCTAACCCTTCCTTTTGGGGCTCGAGGATTATCTTCTATATCTATGTTAACTGGTTCCTCTTTTCTTTGTTGAAGAGGATCTGTGTAGTTTGTAAGCCTATTCTTTCATCTTACTGGAACTCCAAAAACAGCTTCTTTAATGAATAGGGCTGACAACAATGGATATACACTTGTAGGAAAACAGGACCCATTCCTCACAATATGCACAAATTTAACTCTAAATGAATAAAAAAAATTAAATGTTGTACTTAAACTATAAAATCCCTGGAAGAAAACCTAGAGAGAAGAACCAATGGGACCTAATCTTTTGTAAAAATAAGATTACAATTGTAACAGTAAATGTATGAATAGAAGAAGATAACATAGATAATTGGTACCTCATGTAAGTTAAAAGTTATGCTCATACAAAGATATTATCAGAAGAGTGAAAAAAGAACCTGCAGACTGGGGCAATATAATTTCAGATTCTAATTTCCAAAATTTACAGAAAACTGTAACAACTCATCAACAAAAGGACAAACTCAAAAATAAAGTGGGAAAAAGATATGAAAAGAAGCCTCAACATGGAAGACATCCAAGAAACCAACAAACACATTAAAAAAAAAAAAAAAATCACAATAATTAGCCATTATTGCTGTTAGTTGCCATTGACTCCGTTCCAACTCATAGTGGTTCTAAGTATAAAGAACAAACACTACTGTGTCCTATACCATGCTCATAATTATTGTTATGTTTGAGCTCATTGGTGCAGCCACTGTGTCAATTCATCTTGCTGAAGGTCTTCCTCTTTTTCACTGACCCTCTGTTTTACCAAGCATAATATCTTTCTCCAGGGGCTGGTCCTTTGTGATAATATGTCCAAAGTACGTGAGACAAAGTCTTACCATTCTCACTTCCAATGTGCATTCTGGTTGCATTTTTTTCCTAGACATATTTGTTTCTTCTCTTGGATATCTATGGTATATTCAGTATTCTTTGCCAACATTGTAATTTTAATGCAGCAATTCTTTGTAGGTCTTCCTTTTCACAGTCCAGCTTTTACATGCTATTATTGTTGTTGTTAGGTGCCGTTGATTGTCTCTGACTCATAGCAACCCTATAAACAACAGAACAAAACACTGTCCTGACCTTCTCCATCCTCAGAATACTTGCTATGCTTGAGCCCATTGTGTCAATCCATCTCTTTAAGGATCTGCCCCTTTTTTGCTGACCCACTACTTTATCAAGCACACCTTTTTTTTTCAGGGAATAGTCCCTTCTGATAACATGACCATAGCAGGTGAAAGAAGTCTATCCATTTTCACTTCTTAGGAGTAGTCTGGCTACACTTGTTCCAGGATAGATTTGTTCAGTCTTCTGGCAGTTAATGGTATTATTCACCAATACTTTCTTCAATCTTCCTTGTTTCTTGTCCAGCATTCACATGTATATAAGGCATTTGAAAATATCATGGCTTGGGTTAGACATATCTTAGTCTTCAGAGTGACATCTTTGCTCTTCAACTGTTTAAAGAGGTCTTTTGCAGCAGATTTCCCCACTGCTACATGTCAGGAGCTCTGGCAGCCCTGTAGTAAGGCATTTAGCTACTAACCAAAAGGTTGTCGGTTCAAACCCCCAAGCTGCTCAACAGAAGAAAGAGGAGGTAGTCTGTTACTGTAAATATTTACAGCCTTGGAAACCCAATTCAGGTTGCTGTGAGTCAGAGTCGACTCGATGGCAGTGAGTATGGTTTGGTTGTGTCATTCAATTTCTTTACTGCTGCTTCCATGGGCATTGACTGTGGTTCCAAGTAAAACAAAATCCTTGACAAATTCAATGTCTTCTCAGATTATCCTGATGTTCCTTGTTGGTCCAGTTGTGAGGAGTTTTATATTCTTTATATTAATTTATACTCCTTACCGAAGGCTGTAGTCTTTTATCTTCATCAATAACTGCTTCATGTTCTCTTTGTTCTCAGCAAACAAAGTTGTGTCATCTGCATATCTTAGATTAGTACCGAATCTTCTGCTAATCCTAATGTCATGTTCTTCTTATAGTTTCTCTAATCATTTGCTCAGCATACAGATTGTATAAGTATGTTAAAATGATGCAACTTTGAGACACACTATTTCTGCTTTTAAAATATTAGTATCCTCTTATTCTGTTCAGTTGACTGCCCCTTGGTCTGTGTCCACCTGAGCACAATCAAGTGTTCTCACATATTATCAACTCCAAAACACCAAACTCACTGTCTTCAAGTCAGTTCCTACTCATAATGACCCCTCCTTGGGTTTCAGAGGCAGTATCTCTACAGAAGTAGATTTCCCAATCTTTCTTCTGAGGAAGGGCTGATAGGTTTGAACCACCAGACTTCTGGTTAGCAGTCAAATGCCATAGGCTATATTTCACCAGAGCTCCCATTATTATCAACTAGAGAGATAAAAATCAAAACTACGAGACACCATCTTATCCTGACTAAAATGACACTTAAAATAAATAAATAAATAAATAAATAAACTGATAACAATATGTGTTGATGAGACTGTGGAGAGATTGAACTCTTATGCATTGCTGGACTTAGATAGACCTGAAGAGAATAATGGTAAATAAAATAAGTCACATACATAAAAACAAATATTGCCTGATATTTTTTAAGAAGACAAGAATATACATTTATAAGTAGACCAATGTTTAATGGTAGTTACCAAGGGGAAAAGGGAGGAAGAAGGAAACTTTGGCTGTTATTTTTGGTGATGGGAAAAGTGGCAGGGAATGTGGATGTAGTGAGCACAGCATGACATAAGTAAGTTATGTCAGTGAGAAGCACTCATGAGGAAAGGATTCTTGTACCAAAGAGTTTGGCATTTTACCCATTAGTCTATGCTCTACTGAAAAATTATTTTTATGAGACAAACAGTTCACCAAAAAACAAAATCAAGGATCACATAAAGATGGTTATAGATATATACATATATGTGAACAGATAGGAGTATCTGCGTGCATACATAAATATAGATATGCCTGGGTAAGTACATATATTCACTGAAGACACAGCTACAGATACTCCTAAGACAAAATCAGATACCTTCTGAGACTGATTTTCTGGATTTAAAAGCTTAGGTCCACAGTGTCATGTGACAACTCTGTCAATTGGCATAACATAGCTCACAAAGTTCTTGTTATATGTCCTACTGAAGTAAGTAGCTTCTGTAGTCTTAGAAGCTCATGAGCAGATACCAAGATTTAACTGGTGGTCTCTATTGGTAAGGAGCAAAAGAAAAAAGAGCAAAAAAAAAAAAAAAAAAGCTCAGAGAAGAAACAAGTCTACAGGCTGATAGCCTACAAACAACAATTTCAAGAATAGTCAGATCAGAAGAACTAGATGACTGATGGGAGCTCTGGTAGCATAGTGTCTAAGGCACTTGACTGCTAACCAGGAGACTGGTGGTTCAAACCCACCAGCCATTCCTCGGAAGGAAAATGGGACAATCTACTTTTGTAATGATACTGTCTTGGAAATCCAAGGAGGGGTCGCTATGAGTTGGGTCGAACTCTATGGCACATAACAACAACAACAACACATGACTGATTTACAATCACTGACAGAAATGAGCACTTAGAAATGAGAAAAAAAAATGCAAAACAACATATGAGTACTTAAAATAGGCAAAACTAACTGTACCACAAGAGACCAGAGGACTCCCTGAGATGACTAACCTGAGATATTCTTTAAACCTTGAAGCAAAACTATTCCCTGAGATGACTTTTTAGCAGAAAAGTAGAGTGACACACACAAAAAAAGGATTTAACTCATTAGATCTGTGCTCTACTAAAAAAAAACCAAAAATCTATACGAGTCCAAAAGGTCAATAAATGTATAATCCAAAGCAAGGATAAGAATGCACAAGTGCATGGAAACCAGAGTAATATTTTAAATAGAACAAAAAAAAATACAATTAAAGATAATGTCCAAATGAAAAATATAACTAATATCATTGATCAATTTGTGCAGGAATTGTCAAAGAGAACCTAACTTGATGTTTAAACTTTCACCAAAAACACAATGAAATATTATTTTAAGAAATAAATAAACATATCTCTTATAACCACTTCTCAACTTATTCTCAACTTATTGAAATCTTGATTATGTTGCTTTTTTAAATTGTATAAGTTGTAATATTTATAGCTACAACTAGTAGATTACCAGAGGAGTAATAAATAGCATTGAGGAGAAAAAAAAAAAAAAGATTTCTCTAGACAATCCTCATAAAATATGTTCACAGACTTTGTTAGTGAGAAAACAATTCACACTGACAAACCTGGCAAAATCATTCTCTGCTAAGACAAGAAAAATTACCATATTATTAATTTAAATTTAACAATATACATCAGGAATAGGAATAGGGCACATCCTATAAGGTCATAAGAAGCTTATCATAAGAAGAAAAATCTTTCTCTGCCAGAAGAGAGCAATGGCTGCAGCACAGGCAGCCAATAGTATCTGAATTTTTGTCACATGGTTCCACACATAAGTCATTGGTTCAAATTCATGAACTGCTGTGCATGAAAAAGATGTGGCAATCTGATTTTCTGAAGATTACTCACTGCCATCAAGTTGTCCCACTGGATTTCCAAAATGGGGAATCTTTATGGAAGTAGATTACCACATCATCCTTCCACAGTGTGGTGTGTGGGTTTGAACCATCAACCTTCTGGTTAGCAGTCAAATGCCTTAGGGACTGCACCATCAAAACTCTGTGGAGTTGTTCTCTTCTGTCGTTATAGGGTCACTATGATTTGGAGCCAGCTAAATGATTTTTTCCCCCTTTTTTAATGATCAATCTCTCACTGCCATTGAGTCAGATCTGGCTCATCATGACCCCTCCTTGGGTTTCTGAGGTGGTATCACTACAGAA
>NW_006922292.1:782488-784101 GCF_000298275.1 Orycteropus afer afer
GTAGTGCCTAAGGCACTTGACTGCTAACTAGAAGGCTGGCAGTTCAAACCCACCAGCCACTCCTCAGAAGGAAGGTTGAGCAATCTACTTACGTAGTGATACCGCCTCAGAAACCTAAGGAGGGGTTATTATGAGTCAGGTCTGACTCGATGACATATAACAACAACAGTAGTATAACAAAACTTTTGTACCTACTTTGTTACAGCCTTCAAATTTGTGATGAATTGTAGAGAATTTCAAAATTTTGAAACATTACAAGTTAATTTTTTTTTTTTTTTGATGTTAGGTGCCATTGAGTCTTGTACAACAGAATGAAATACTGTTCAGTTCTGCATCATCCTCACAATTATTTGCTATGCTAGATCCCATGATCCTGGTCACTGCATTAATCCATCTTGTTGAAGGTCTTCCCCTTTTTTGCTGAACCTCTACTTTCCTAAGTAAGTATAGTACCCTTCTCCAAGGACTAGTCTTTTCTGAAGCATAACCAAAGTACATAAGATGAAATCCAGCCATTCTCGCTTCTAAGGAGCATTCCTTTATATTTCTTCCAAGACAGATTTATTCTTAATTCTGGCAGTCCATGGTTTTTTCAATGCCATGAAAATATGAAATAATGTACTGTTTGATTTATTTGAAGTGCACCTAATGTTTTACTGTTTATAAATATTAACTCTTCTATCATGCGATGTTTTATTGTTTAAAATGTAATATTTTGAAATTGAGTTCCTGCTAGATGGCAGACTAGGCAGAAGGACTGCACAGACCCTCTTCAACAAAGAAAAGGGAAATCAACTAACACAGACAAAGAAGATAATCTTGGACCCATGAGCCTTGAAGGGAAGGATACAGAAGTGGACTAAACACCAACTAGCAGAAGAATTTGCATGAAAATACCAAAAAAGGAGACATACAGAGCTAAGGTCTGGCAGCAACCTGAGTGACCCTGATGGCACAGATGACCTGGACATTCCCGAGTGGTGGTAGGACCTAAGAATTAACCTAAAAATTACCCTGCTAGCCAGGGACTACACGGACTGTGCACGGTGGCTGGGGAACAAGCAGAGAAGGTGAAGAGAAAGGTGGTCTGAGCTGTGGATTTTTGTGGGTCTGGAGGGTGTCGCCATTTTGTAGGTTTAAAAAGCGGCTTGATTATTTTGGATATTTAAAAAGACAGCACACTCGCAGAATCCTGTGGTGGTAAGACTTAAGAATTAACCTAAAAATATACCAGCTAGCCAGAGACTGCATGGAGGACTGTGCACGGTGGCTGGGGAACAAATGGAGAAGGTGAAGAGAAAGGTGGGCTGAGCTGTGGACTTTTGCCAGTCTGCAGGGTGTCACCATTTTGAAGGTTTAAAAAGGGGCTTGACTATTTTGGATATTTAAAGAGACAGTGCTCTCACAGATTTCTGGGGCTTAAGAACACATTCTGCTTTCCAGCAACCCCAAGGATACTCGGGGCCTGCAAGACTGAAATGGTACAACATTCTTCTTGTTACTACACCCTATACCCGCTTGGTGAATGGAGGTGTGGCCATCCCCACTCCCACCTACCTTCTAGGCCCACAGGAACTCCATCACAGTCTGTGTGCTCAGGTGGAGCCTGGGTG
>NW_006922292.1:785417-786450 GCF_000298275.1 Orycteropus afer afer
GAAATGATGAAAGATGAGAATATATCTATCCAGGAATTCCAAAGAACCCCAAACAGGATAGACCCCAAAAGAAAATCACCAAGACACATCATCATCAAACTCATCAAAAGAAAAGACACAGGCAGAATTCTGAAAGCATCATGGGAAAAACAATAAGTTACCTACAAAGGACCACCAGTAAGAATAAGCTCTGATTTATCAGCAGAAACCATGCAAGCAAGAAGGCAATTGAATGGTATACATAAAACCCAGAAAAAGAAAAATTTTCAACCAAGAATTACATACCTGGCAAAATTGACCCTCAAATATGATGGTGAAATTAGGAGATTTCCAGATAAGCAGAAACTAAGGCAATTTGTTAAAAACAGACCAAACTTACAAGACATGCTAAAGGGATTCCTTTGATCAGAGAACCAAGAACAGCAAATAAAAACTGACCATTAATACACAAGATAACATAACCCAGAAACAAAAGCTATGGACATATCCAAAGTAAAATGAGCTTACAATATTGTAAACAGGGAACAAGAGACATCAATTAGCAAGTGAGGACATCTACAAGCAAAAAGAGGGAATTTTTGCAAAAAGTTACAAAATTTCTAAATGGTGAGGAAGTTAAGAAAGTTGAAAGATAGAATGGACTGTTCTAAACTTGGGGATAAATTTAGAAATCATAGGGTAACCTAAAAAAAAAATGATGAACTTTCACATCACAATATAAAAGAGGATAAGCACAAATATTCAGCATATACTAAAACAACTGCAACAAAGGAAATGATAACACAATTCATAAACATAATGAGCTCAGCATAGAATATAATATGGAACAAAGCAAATAGGGACACCATGAAAAAACAAATAACAAAATGACAGCAACAAATTCAAACTTATCAGTAATTACCCTGAATATTAATGGATTAAATGTACCACTCAAGAGATGGAGAGTTGCAGATTGGATAAGAAAACAAAACCCATTAATATGCTGCCTACAAGAGACACACCTTAGAGATAATGACAAAAACAGACTAAAATT
>NW_006922292.1:791905-794813 GCF_000298275.1 Orycteropus afer afer
AAAAAAAAAAAGAATATTTTGAAATCATTTCAATGTTAATTTGGGGATTTCTTTTGATATCTGTCTTAGTTTCTTAGTGCTTTTATAACATAGATACCACAAATAAGTGACTTTAATGAACAGAAATTAATTTTCTTACAGTTTAGGAGAGTAGAAGTTCAAATTCAAGATGCCATCTCTAGATGAAGGCTTTATTTCTTGGTTAACTCTGGGAGAAGGTGCTTGTCTCTTTTCAGGTTCTGCACCTCAGTTTCTTGGTGCTCTTTTTTTTTTTTTCTCCTTGCACCTAATCTGCTCTTTTTACCCCACACTGATATGGTCTCATTAATGTAACACAGAAAATTCTATTGCTAAATGGGATTATATCCACAGGTATAGGGTTTTAGGATTTACAACACATATTTTTTGAGGGGCACAACTCAATCTGTATTAATAGGTATCAGTAATCACTAATTTTGAAAGTTTAATTATCTATTTTATTAGATTTGATATATTTTGAACATCACTTTTTGAGGGAAAAAAACAACTTCTGAAGGAAAAATAAGTCCATTTCTTTGTCATTTGTATTTAGTTCTTGATTCTTGTTTTGTCATTTTTATATGCTACATATATATTAGACTATTTTGTATGTAATTGAGTTTTACAAAGAGTTTACCTTATGTTGTTTTCTATTTATTTATTTAATTATATATAATTTTAGATTCTTTCTGTTGTTGGTGTTCTTATTTCATATAACCTATTTTATTTTATATTTCCATTTTTCCAGATCATTTTATTAAATTTTATACTTTCTAGTAGTTAATAATTTTAGTCTCATGTTTTATGCATTTTTCAAATTATTTAAAATTGAGCAGAAATCAATTTGTAAACTAATTACTTTCAAATAACCATTACATCTGGCTTACAATTTTTTTCCCCCTTTTCCAAATGTTTCATGGGAACTCATTTGCAATGAATATGAGTTTTCAAATTTGAACTAATAATCAACTGATGTAAGTTGAATACAGGTAAATTTGGCAGAAAAGAGCTCCAAGTTTGTAGAATTAGCCCTGAAGAAAGGTAATTAGCAGTTCATTTGAGCTCAAAAGATCTTTGGGAACTTAGTGACTTTCAATATGAAGATACTGAAAATAATGACTAGCAGTATGTGTGCCTAAGCAGATAGGAGAAGCTATGGGACAAACTTTCCTTGAAGACAGGTTTTGTATGTCATCTCCATGTCTTGTGTTGGAGAAGAGGGAAGTGTTCCGATATGGAATAGGCAATGTTGTAAGGAAAGCATTTGTGATTGTCTCTCTTAATTCTACCCCAAATCACTTTTTTTTAATTGTTTTTATGTGAATTACATTTGAATTTAAGGAAAGTGGGCATATGTAACTATCACTCACTCTCATTGTCTTTTTCCTAGAACTCTCTTAGTCTCTCTCTCTCCTTCCTTACCGTTTTTTTTTTTAAGAAAATTCACCTTAATGCCACCATTTGCATTTATCAAATGACTGATCATTTCAAATTCATTGAGATTGATGTTTAGTTCCTAGTACTAAGAGTAAAACAGTCTTCTCTGCTCTTCAAGGAAACTTTTTCCTCTAGAGTAATTGAATGCTATCTTAACGGTTTCTGATGCCTACTTTTACCATTTGCAATAGCCTAAATGGTCCAAGACATCAGAGGTCTTTTTTATTATTTTTTCCACAACATCTGTTAAATATATCAGATAACTTGAAAAACTGTTGACCAAGCATAAACATACTTTCTTTGATGTATTTATTTTTCACAGTTTTCTAATGATATTATTTGTTAGCTAAAATATAATATCTATTGTTTTTGCACCTACACTGTCCTGACAAAGATGGCTTATTTTTTTCCTAATTTTATAGAAAATATTTTATTTGATTCTAGCTCATTAACTGTTCCTATATAATGATAGCATAATACTTATTTTATTAACTTTGTCACTTGCAAGATTTTAGAATGGGATTTTCTGATATTCTGTACCATCACTTTATTCTTTTCTATGGCTCAATTCATGGATTCTTCATTGTTTGTTTAAACTACAACTTTGCTCAATTGGCACAACATATTACATAAAAATCTTGTTCGACAACCTACTTTGGTGAATTGTGACTGGGGTTTTAAAAGCTTTTGAATGGCCATCTAAGATGCAGATAATGGTCTCCTCTGGTCTGAAGCGAAGAAGAGTGAAGAAAACCAAGGGCATTTGGAAACAATCAGCCACAGAATATTATGGACCTCGAGACCAGAACTACCATTGCTGACCTCTCAAGAAGGGGATCAAAACTGGAGATCTTGGATAGAATGGTAGGAAAAAACATGCAACAAAATTTAAAAACACAGTAACAACCAGAATTAATGGTCAGTTGGAGTCTGGCGGGACCCCCAAGACTATGGCCCTGGGATATACTTTGGGTCTGGTATAAAACTCACTCCCAAGGGCTAGCTCTCAGCCCAAAAGTATAGTAAGACTTACATGCAGAACAACCAACCCAGGGCGATGCACCCACCTACTCTACAGAGATATATCCCTTGCAGCAATCAGCCACAGGGAAGTAGAGGGGCAGCATTCTCATTTAGGGAAAGCTGGAAAGACAGGAGTACATACCTAAGAAAGGCATAGGAATGGGGGGCTCACAGGGAAGGGAGAGGAGGAGAGTGAGTTAGAGTTTCGGATGGTAATTGGAGAGTGAAACCAATAAAATAATACTAAAATATAAACAAATAATGATTTTGCTTTATAGAAATGATATATATTCATTAAAAAAAATTAAGAACTTGAAACAGTAGAAAAATTGAAGTAAAAAATAGCATCTCCTAGAAATAATCAAGGAGCTCTGGTAGCATAGTGCCTAAAGCACTTGACTGCTAACCAGAAGGCTGGCGGTTCAAATCC
>NW_006922292.1:795591-797853 GCF_000298275.1 Orycteropus afer afer
AAAATTAATTTTCCCATATATAGATATATAATTGTTTCAGCACACTTTACTGGAAAGTTTGTCCTTTCTCTAGAGTACAACATTGCCACTTTGTCATATATTAGGTGACCATATGTGTATACTTGGAGTTGATGGGGAAAAAAATATCATAAGTAGTTCATAATATATTTCTTCATATTTGAGATGTTTCACTTTCAGGGTTTTTTTTTTTTTTTTTTTTGATAACAATTTGCAGTGCCTTTATGTGGTTTGTTGTTGTTGTTATGTGCCGTCAAGTCGGTCCTGACTCATAGACACCCCTCCTTAGGTTTCCGAGGCAATATCACTACAGATGTAGATTGCCCAACATTCCTTCTGAGGAGTGGCTGGTGGGTTTGAACTGCCAGTCTTCTGGTTAGCAGTCCAGTGCCTTAGGCACTATGCTACCATAGTTGAGGTTATGTGTCAACTTGGTTAGTCCCAGTTTTGAGTGGTTGGGTAGCTGGATATAGTTATTCCTCATGATGTTTTCGTAATCAGCTTCATGGTGGAATCTACTGTGACAAGTTGAATAGATGCCTTAACGATGTTTTCTGCTTCCAGTATATAAGAAGACACTTGAGGTCTGTCTTCAGCTTTTTGGCATATCTATATCCTGTGCTTGGTTGGCAGAGTCATCTTGGTAGCCTGCCATGTTGTCTGCCAATCTTGAGACTGTTTCTGGACTTGGACTAATGGCCTGCCATGTTGCTTGATAATTTGGGGACTATGCAGTTTTGCTTGTCGACCTTGGGATTGTCAGCCTTTGCAGCAAGCAGCTGTCAGAGTTAAGAGAAGCCTCCAACTTCAGTAGGATAGGAACAAGAGGCAGAACTGAAGTACAAGGTTGGGGGACTTTCACCCAGCCCCTAGAGCTGGCACTTTGAACTCAGACTTAAAACCGCCTAAATGATAAGAGAATAAATCCTTTTTGTTAAAGACATACATTTGTGGTATTTCTGTTAGATCAGCATAAAATAACCAAAACAACTTATTTCTTAGAATTTTATTTATATCACGCAATTTTCTTTTACCATTCAACATTGATTATGTTTAATCTGAAGCCAATTTGATTATTATTATTATTATTTTCCTTGTAGGAGAATGACGGTCTCATCCCGCATGTCTGAATAATTATTTATCATTGAATCCTGGTAACTTTGCATCACTGAACTTCATGGCATGGAAATTTTCCTGCATTTTACAATTAACCTTTTTTACTTTTATTTCAATTTTTATTATTCCATGTTTGTTGTTCTTGTTAGGTACCATTGAGTAGTCTCCAACTCATGTTGTTGTTGTTGTTATGTTCTGTCGAGTCGGCCCCGACTCATAGCCACCCCTCCTTGGGTTTCCGAGGCAGTATCACTACGGAAGTAGGATTGCCCAACCTTCCTTCCGAGGAGTGGCTGGTGGGTTTGAATTGCCAGCCTTCTGGTTAGCAGTCAAGTGCTTTAGCCACTATGCTACCAGAGCTCCAACTCATAGCAACCTTAAATATAGCAGAACTAAACACTGCCCAGTCCTGTGCCTGCTCCATGATCCCTACCATATCTGAGACCATCACTGTAGCCACTGTGTCAATCCATCTTCTTCAGGACCTCCTCCACTTTCCTTTACCCTCCACTTTACTCATCCAGGGAATGGTCCCCTCAGATAACATAACCAAAGTAAGTGAGACAAAGTCTGGCCATTCTTGCTTCCAAGGAGCATTCCGGCTGCACTTCCTCCAGGACAAATTTGTTAGTTCTTTTATAGTCAATGGTACTTTCAGCATTCTTTGCAAGAACCACAACTCAAAATCATCAATTCTTCATCAGTCTTCCTTATTCATTGTCCAGCTCTCACATGCATATGAGGTGACTGAAAATACCATGGCTTGTGTCAGGTGCGCCTAGTCCTCAAGGAGACATCTTTGCTCTTCAGCACTTGAAAGAGGTCTTTTGAAGCCAATTTTCCCAGTGCTATATGTTGTCTGATATCTTGACTGTTGCTTCCATTGGCTTTCATTGTGGAAACAAGCAATATGAAGTCCTTGATGACTTCAATCTTTTCTCCGTTTATTGTGATCTTCTTATAGGTCTAGTTGTGAGGATTTTATATTATTTTAAGGAAAATATATTTTATATTATTTATACTGCAGACTATATTCTTTAATCTTCATCAGTAAGTGTTTCAAGTCATCCTCACTTTCAGCAAGCAAAGTTATGTCATCAGCATATCACAGGTTGTTAATGAGCCTTT
>NW_006922292.1:817782-832416 GCF_000298275.1 Orycteropus afer afer
ATGCACACAGTCAAATGTTTTTGCATAGTCAACAAAACACATGTAAATATCTTTCTGGTATTCTTTGCTTTGAGCCAAGATCCATCTGACATCAGCAATGATATCCTTTTTTCCACATTCTCTTCTGAATCCAGCTTGCATTTCTGGAAGTTCTCTGTCAATATACTGCTGCAACCATGTTTGAAATATCTTCAGTAATATTTTACTTGAATGTGACATTAATAATAATGTTTGATAATTTACATATTCTGTGGGATCACCTTTCTATGGAATGGGTACAAATAAGGATCTTTTCCAATCAGCTGGCCAGGTAGCTATCTTCCAAATCTCTTGGTATAGTCGAGTGAGTGCCTCCAGAGTGGCATCTGTTTGTTGAAATCCTGTCAATTCCTGGAACCTTGTTCCTCACCACTTCCTTCAGTGCAGGTTTGACTTCTTCATTCAGTACCATTGGTTCTTGATCATAGGCCAACTCTTGAAATGGATGAACATTGACTAATTCTTTTTCGTACAGTGAGTCTGTGTATTCCTTCAACTTTTTTTAAATGTTTCCTGCATCATTCAATATTTTGCCCATACAATCTTTTCAATATTGCAACTTGAGGATTATTTCTTTTTCCTCATTTCTTTCAGCTTGAGAAATGTTGGGTCCATCCTTCCCTTTTGATTTTCTAACTCCAGGTCTTTGCACATTTCATTATAGTAATTGGTTTTGTCTGTTTGAGCTGCTTTTTGAATCTTCTGTTCAGCTCTTTTACCTTATCATTTCTTCCATTTACTTTAGCTACTCTCCATTCAAGGGCAAGTTTCAGAGTCTCTTCTGGTATCCATTTTGATTTTTCCTTCCTTTCCTGTCTTTTTAATGATTGCTTGCTTTCTTCATGGATGATGTTATTTGTGTCATCCCACAATTCCTCTGGTTTTCAGTCACTGGTATTCAATGCATCAAATCTACTCTGTAGTTGGTCTCTAAATTCAGGATGGATATAATCAGACATGTTTTGCTCTCATTGACTTGTTTTAATTGTCTGTAACTTCCATTAAACTTGCATATAAGCAGTTGATGATTTGTTCTACAATCAGTTCCTGGACTGGTTTTGGCTGAAGATACTGAGCTTTTCCATAACCACTTGCCACAGATGTAGTCAAAATTATTCCAGCGCACTCAGTTTGGCAAAGTCCATGTGTATAGCTGCCATTTGTGTTGTTGAAATATAACTATTTGCAATGACTAAGTCGTTGGTCTTGCAACATTCTATCATGCAATCTTCAGCATTGTTTTTATAACCAAGTCCAAATTTTCCAACTACCAGTGATTCTTCTTTGTTTCTAACTTTTGCATTCCAATCAACAGTGATAACCAGAACATCTCAGTTGCATTTTTGGTCAGTTTCAGACTACTGAAGTTGGTAAAAATCTTTAATTTCTTCATCTTTGGCATTGGTGGTTGGTGCATAAATTTTAATAATAGCAGTAATAACTATATTTCTTTGTAGGCATATTATCTTATCACTGACAGCATTGTACTTCAGAACAAATCTTGAAACATTCTTTGTGATGATGAATGCCATACCATTCCTCTTCAATTTGTCATCCCAGCATAGTAGATCCTATGGTTGTCTGCTTCAAAATGGCCAAAACCAGTCCATTTCAGCTCACTAATACCTAGGATGTTCTGGCAGCATAGTGCCTAAAGTACCCGACTGTTAACCAGAAGGCTGGCAGTTCAAACCCACCAGTCACTCCTTGGAAGGAAGGTTGGGCAATCTATATCCATAATGATACCACTTCAGAAATCCAAGGAAGGGTCACTATGAGTTGGGTCTGACTCAATGGCACATAATGACAGCAAAAATGCCTAGGATAAAAATCTTTATGTGTTCCATTTCATTTTTGACAACTTCCAATTTTCGTAGATTCATACTTTGTACCTTCAATGTTCTGATTATTAATGGATGTTTTCAGCCCTTTTTCCTCAGTTTGAGTCATGCCACATCAGCAAATTGAAGTCACAAAGGCTTTACTTTATCCATATCATTAAGGTTGGTTTTACTATGATGAGCTGTTTGAAACACCTGTGGTACAGCCTCCAGCTTCACAGCAACACACAACCACCACAGTAGGACAAACTGACAGACAAGTTTGTCTCCCTTAGCTGTTCTAAACCTCTCTGCCCACTTCCTGGGCTTCCCCCTACCTATTCCGGTTGTTGGCCCTGGATTCTTCCCCCTTCTTCTTCTTACCTTGGATGTGGTCTCCCAATTTAGGGTCACCAATTTTTTGACACTGGGTTATCTTTATTGTTCCTAAATTGTATGATTTGATCTTAAATGTTTAAATCTCCTGCCTTTTCACTCCACAAAAAAGTGAACAAATTGGCAGCTGATATTTCAATGGAGATATATGGAGACTCAAAGTTATTGAAATGTTTAATAATCACTTGGTCAGAATTCTTTAGGACTGGAAATTCATCAGTTAACGGAAGGATCCAGCATCTCTTTCTACACATAAAATCTAATATTTACTGAATTCTTTCTATAGAGCCACAAAAAAGGTAATGTACAAAAGGAAGATATAATTAGCATAATGAAAATTTTGATTACCTGATGTCTCATATCTTTCTGGTAAAGGAAATAAATCAATCTCAGAAGATGAAACCTAATATAGAGGGCTTTTTTTATTTTTTATCTTCTACCTTTAGGGATAATACAATTGTCAGGTTTCTATTAGCAGTATATTATCTCTAACTTTTGAGGGATTATATAAATATTTGCAGGAGCTCTGAATGACTATTGTTCAAAAGGTAAGCAAATTGTACTTTAGGAACACTTTGGCACTACTTATTACAATTTTTTTCAGAGAAATAATATAATGTCAAGTCAAAGGAAGATGATCACTCCTTCTGTATTCTCTAGCTCCCCTACCATTTTTTTCTATGCTTTCTAGACCCTTGGGTGAATTATCAAGTGCAGTTAACTTTACTCTTGTGAATTAGAGTTGAATTTGGAATGGAGATTATTTATAAGGTTTATCAGCCACAATAATACCTAAACTCTTACTATTATCACATGTCATACTCTAATCACTATGCTCTTCATAATAAAGTAAGAAATAAAATTCTGGTCTCAGAAGCTGAAAAGTTACATTTGAAAATAGAACATTAATAGATAATGTCAACAGCAATAGCCACATTCAAGAGAAATGCTCAGTTTAGAATATCCATCTACTTCAGAATCAGGAGTAATAAGTAAATAAATATTTGTCCACAAACTATCAGTATTATTTAAAATTTTTGCATGTTTTCTTTCCCCCACAAACACAAATAATATTTCTTTCACTTTTAGTGCCTGTGGTAGTTAAGGTTGTGTGTCAATGTGGCTGTGCCTGGTTGAGTGGCAGGACAGCTGGATGTAGTATTCTCCATGATGAGACTGGTAATCAACTCCATGGTGGAATCTATTTTGAGCAGCTGAATAGCTGCCTTAGTGATATGGTCTCCTTCCTGTTTATAAGGAGAAGACTTGGAGAACTGTCTCTAGTCTATGGCATGCTTGAACCCTGCATGTAGCTGTGTCATTGTTCAGCAGCCTGCTATGCTCTGTCATTCTTGGAACTTCTTAAGGACTTGAATTAATGGCCTGCTGTGTGGTTTGGTAATATCAGGACTGTGCCTTGTTACTTGTCGACCTTGGGTTTGTCAGCCTCAGCAGCCAGCAGCTGTGTGAAGAAAAGCCTCTAGCTTTAATGGACCAGGAGCAGGAAGGAAACCTGAAGCCCAAGGTTGAGGGACTATCACCCAACCCTGAGAGCCTGCCACTTTGAACTGAGACTTAAAACTTCCAAACTGTAAGAGAATAAACTACTGTTTGTTCAAGCCACCCCATTTGTGGTATATCTTCTATTAGAGTGGCACTAGGTAACCAGAACAGTGCCTGATGCCAAAGAGTTCTTAATCTTTTTTAAATATATTGAGGAGAATTGAAAGATAATATTTAAATTGTTGTCCAACTAAGTCATTCAAAAACATTCCACCACTTTCTTATATCTGTCACTCTCTATGTCAAAAATTCAGTATCTTCTATTCTTTCAACAAATTTTACCTGAGTCTTAACTTTGTTATTTCTCTTCCTCTCAATTCCTTTCTTATTGCTTTTGATTCTCTTCTAGCCTGACAAATAATGTGTTTATAATCTTCAAATTTTCAGTCAATGAATGTAGTAAATAATTTTTGAACTACCTATTATGAAAGAACACAAATGATCCGATCACATTCCTGACTGTACTAATATGCTCTTCCTAGTAGCACTTTTTCATGAATATATACTATTAGACACCTGACTTCTAAATATAATTGTTACTTTTATATTATTACTGTTCTTTCATTCAAATAACCTCATCCACTGTACAACTGGTATGGGTTGAATAATGTCCCCTGAAAAGATGTATTAAAGACCTAACCCTCAGTACCTGAGAATGTGACCTTATTTAGAAGTAGCTTGTTTGCAGATGTAAGTAGTCAAGTTAGCATAGCATTATACTGAAGTATGTAGGCCCTAAGTCATTATGAGTACTGTCTTTATTTTAATAAATAAACAAATAAATAAGGACAAAGGACACAGAGATGGAGAGATGCAGATGGAAGCCTTGTAAAAATGGAGGCAGAGATGAGGTTATTCTGCAGTGGCAAGTTAAGGAATGCCTAGCACTACCAGAAGCTGTATGAGTTGGGTCTGACTCGATGGCACATGACAACAACACAGCAATCAGAAGCTGAGACAGTCAAGAAAATCTTTTTTCCCTAGAACCTTCAGAAAGAGCATAGCCTTGCCAGGACTTTGGAGATAGATTTCTAGTTTTCAAAACAGTAAGGCAATAAACATACATTGTTTCAAGTGACATAGTTTATGGCCAATTGTTATGGGAGCCTTAGGAAATAAATACAACTTTTTTTACAAATTTTATTTTGCTTCCATAACATCTGTAAATCAATCTGCAATATTTATTTACCCATTATTTGTTTGCTGTATCATCAATACTTTCAAAGAATTGAGTTTGCTTAAAGAGATATCATAGAATAGCAACATTAATAAGATTAATAAAGAAATATTTTTAATATAGATATAAAATTGGTCAAGGAGCTTGTCACATACAGAAATGCATTATACAGGACCCATATACTTGATACAAAACAGCTAGCATTTTAGTTCTAAGCTTTCTGGGTCACTTACTAGCATCTTTCATCCACAGAATATTTTCAGTTTACAATTTACTGAAGCTCAGACATTATGAGGTTAAATATAGTTAAATAGATATTAACAAGGGCATTACAAAATCAACAGTCAACATCCAGGAGATTTTAACTCGTTTGATTTGGTTTAAAAATATGTAGAAAATGCTAGTTTTCCATTATTTAGAAGAACACATGATTTTCTAAAGAAGTAGCTAATGACTTTAACATTATGAAACTGAGATTATTGTACTTGCACACTACCTCTTGAGAAGGGTAAAAGACGAGTGAAGTACTTTGATGTTCTTAAAAAAAAAGTTGTAAAAATGCAAAGTAATACAATTTTATTATGAACCAAATGCCAACATCATTAATCATTGAAAATGAAAGAGCCATAAGCACAATTACAGCATTTTTTTGTATCCAGATTTTGTTATCCTAAAGGTATAGCAACTCGTAATTATTAATGAATCTAGTATTTATGAATAAATATTACCCATATAAATAAGAAAAGGAAAGTATTATACTGAAGAGTAAAAAATGTAATTACAGAATTAAAGCCTGATTTTAGCAAGTGAATTGCTCTGTTGTATCATTTAGTGAACTGATATTTCTACATTCTTTCACTAAAGCATTCAAAATAACTATTAGGGAGAATACTGTATAACTATCAATAATCCAACATATTTTGTAGCTTTATTAGTGAGACCTAGGAAAGTCTAATTTTCATTTGAAATATCCAAATCTTTAATTGATTTACAGAAAACTTGATATCATATTGAAAAACACAAAAACTTTTATGTTTATTAAAAATATTAGCAATATATTTTGAAATTGAAATGGAAAGAAGAAATGAAAAACAGAAATGGTATAAACAAATGACACCAACAGTTGAAGTTTTCTCTCATTATTTTATCCTCTCATGAATAAAGCTATAGCTGATGCATTGTCTATGCTGACACTGATACTACAGGGTACACTTCCTCAATATGAACCTCAGAGAATAATGATGGCAGCTGGACTCAGACAGCAAGAAATCAACTTCGACTTCTGCTACTGACCTTTGAAGATCACATTTAATATTTTCACAATTTGAGACAAGGGGTCATTGTGGAGTCAGAGCCCATAGAACATGTATCTGGGGAAAAAAAAAATAATGTTTTAGCAAGTGTTCTGGTGCTTTAACAGCTTTGACCAAAACCTAAGTTGACCACAGAAGCATGGAAAAATTAAAAGAACTATACTCTAGGCAATTAGTCTAATTTTCCAAGCATAGATTACTTCCTCGTATAAGATATTTAGCAGTTTCTGATGTCCTGCATCGTCTTCTTCTAACACATTGATTCATCTGATATTTGGAAACATTCAGAGCAGAAGGCATAATGAATGAAAATGAGATATACATTGTAAATGCATTGTAATATTTTAAAATGAATTAAATATCAACACTCAGCTGATGATACAACACTTGCTTTGATTTCTTTGATTATTCTTTAGTATCTGTACCTTACTTTTTAGAAATAATAATAATAAGTGAGTATATAAAGCTTTTGAAAAAATAGCTTGGTTATTGTTATGGATTGAGCTGTGTCCCCCAAGGAATATGTGTTATAGATCCTCACTTTTATGCCCATGGTTATAATCCCATTTGGGAATAGATTGTCTTTATTACATTAATGAGACAAGATTAGGGTACAGTATACATTAAATCAATCTCTTTTGAGACATAAAACAGATTAAACAAGCAAACCAGAAGCAGCAGAAATGGGATAAGAGATGACAAGCAATATGTAGCTATCCAAACAACCAAGAAATAGAGATTGAAGAGACAAGGACCTTCCCTCAGAGCTGATAGAGAAAGAAAGCCTTACCCTAGAGCGCCAAAACAAAAACACTAAACCACTACTGTAGACTCAATTCTGACCCATAACAACCCCCCACTGGATTTCCAAGTCCATAAATCTTTATGGATTCAGACTGCATGATCTTTTTTTCTGCAGAGCAGCTGGTGGATTCAAATAACCAACCTTTTGGTTGGCAGTCCAATGCCTTAGCGTCCAGGTCACCAGAACTCATTTCCCCTAGAACAAGCACCCTGAATTCAGATTTCTAGACTCCCAAACTGTGAAAAAGTAAATTCCTATTTGTTCACATCATCTATTTGTGGCATTTCTGTTACAGCAGGACTGGAGGACTAAGGCAGAATTTTGTAAGAGGAGTGGAGTGCTGCTCTAATAGATACTTAAAATATGGAAATGTTTTGGAATGAGTGGAGGCTGGAGAAGTTTAAGGTACCTAATAGTAAAAAAAGAAAAACAAAAAAACCCAAAAACTTACTGCCTTAGAGTTGATTCAGACAAATAGCAACTCCCATTGAGGGTCTAATCCTGTAAATGATTATAGAAGTAGACTGTCCCATCTTTTTTCCATGGAGCAGCTGGTGGATTTGAACCACATTGCTGTACAGTTAGCAATCAAATGTCTCAACCATTGCACACACCACGAGAGCTCCTTACCCCATTCACTGGAGAAGGATATTATGCTGGGAAAGGGGTGGTCAGCAAAAATTAGAAGGCCCTCAAAGAGGTGGATTACACAGTGGCTTCAATGGTGCACTTAGGTATAGCAAGGATTGTGATGCTGGCACAGGACCAGGCAATGTTTCATTCTGTTGTACACAGGATCACTATGAGTCATAACTGACTTAACGGACCTAAGAAAAACAAACGAAAAAAAAAAAAAACAGTAAAAATAAAGTCTACATTGTGATGAAGAGACTCTTGGTAGAATGGACAATAAATGCAGTCTAGTGAAGGCATAGAAGGAAGTGAGGAAAACCCGGCAGAAAGTCCCTAATCATCTTACAGAATACATATGGTACTAGCAATGAATTGTTGCTAGAATGTGGATGTTAAATGTGCTTCTTCTGAGGCTTTAAAAGAAAATTATGACTCCTGTGGATCAACCTTCAGCTAAACAATAGACAAACCTATGAAGTGAAGAATAACACCAAAGAGGTAAGCACTCCTTAGAACAATCAATAATAAGAGATCAAAAGGACAGCATTCATCCATGTATAAGGATCAGAAGGCAGGAACAGATAGGAAAGGACAAAGGGAAATGATAGCCATAGGGAGAAGGTGGGAGGAGTGTTGTTACATTGTGGGGACTGCAATCAATACCATGAGACAAAATGTGTAAGAAATGTGGAATGGAAAACCAATTTTTCTGTAAACTTTCACTGAAATCATAATGAAAAGTTAAAGAAAAGAAAATGATGAACATGTGATTGGACAATGGAGGAAGGGTGATGCTTTGTATGCAGCTGCAAAGGACTTCTCTGAAATATATTCAACTATTTGGGGAAAGAGAATCTGTAAACTATGAACATTGGATATCTGGCTGATAAGATTTCTACATAAGATTTTAAAGGATGTGTGTGGTTCTTCTTGCTGTTAGAGTAAAATGTGAGAGGAAAGAGATGAGCTTAAAAAAGAACTGTGTAAATGGAAAACAAAACTTAAAAATTTGGAAAATTCTGTTGTCTAACAAAGGGTAAATATCTTAGAATGTTCAGCAAATATGTTCACCCAATCTTTTGTTGAGGAGATTAAGCCTGTGATCGATGGATTTAACCAGTTACCGTAGAAGAAAACCATTGGCTTAGACTGAAGAGGACAAAGAAAGAGCAAATCGAAAGGACACAGTCTACCTCTTGGAATTCTACAGGCAGAAAATAAGCCAAAGGAGCTGTATCTGTTATCCTCCAAGAAAAGAAAAGGATCATCTCTGTTACAGCTCAGAGATCTTCTGAACTGTGGAGAGGAGCATAGCACACAGGGTTTTCTCAGTTTCAATGAGTCAAATATATGTCAACTTGATTCCAGAGTGTGGGGATGTTGTTAAGTTACTCCAGGAGGATGAGGCATTAGCCCAAAGCTAAGGGGATGGGGCTGCTATGCTCATGGAGAAGACCAATGGAGCTTTCCAAGGACAAGGGGATGGGGTTACCACTCAGATGAAATAACAGAAAAGGCCCAGCTAAAACCAAAGAAGCAGAGTTTCTGTCCGAGTGGGCCTGGAAGACAGTTCTGAAGCCCAAAGTTGAGGGCTCCATTCAGTATCTGAAGAACAAGGATAATACCTAAAGTCTGAAGGACAAGGTTATTGCCTAGATGGTTTCAGAAAACAAAAGATTATTTTCAAGTCTTGAGAGCTAATGTAAATTGTTCTGCTTAAGTTTTGAATTGTGTGGTGCCTGTCATCCCTTCTTTTGCTCAGATTTCTCCCATTTGTCATGAAATTGTCTACTTTGTACCTGTTCCACCATTGTACTTTGGAAACATATAACTTATAGTTTAAATTTCACAAGTTCACAAATGAAGAGGAATTTTGACCCTGGATGGAATACACCTAAAGTCTCATGCAGATGTGGTTTATATGATTCAGGAGATGAGATTTTGGACTTGGAGTTGACGTAGAACTTTTCATTTCATATGATGGGGTTCATGTGTTTTGCACATGACAAGGACATGAATTTCTGAAAGTCAAAAGGTAGAATGTTGTGAATTGAATGTATCTTCCCAAAATATGAACTGTAAATCCTGAAGTCTATGCCTATGGTGAAGAACACTCAAACTACCACAGAATGCTAAAAGAACTAACAAATCTGTCCTGGAAGAAGTGCAGTCAGAATACTCCTTGGAAGTGGGAATGGCCAGACTTTGTCTCACCTACTTTGGTCATAGTATCAGAAGGGTCCATTCCCTGGAGAAATATGTCATGCTTGGGTAAAGTGGAGGGTCAGTGAAAAAGGGAATGGCCCTCAACAAGATGGATTGACACAGTGGCTACAATGATGGGCTCAGTTATAGAAAGTGTCATGAAGCTGGCACAGGACCAGGCAGTGTTTCATTCTGTTGTACATAGGGTCATTACAAGTCAAAGACCACTCGATGGCACCTGTCAAAACAACAACAATGCCAATGGTCCACCATTCATCTGGCAGTTTGTTTTACTGTGGTGGCTTGTGTGTTACTGTGATACTGAAGGCTATGCCTTTCAAATACCAGCAGGCTCATGGTGGACATGATTCAGTGGAGCTTCCAGTCTAAGACAGACTAAGAAGAAGGAAAGAGATATCTACTTATCAAAGAATTGACCAGTAAAAACCTTATGGATATCAGTGAAACACTGTCTGATATATTACTGCAAAGCTTCATGAATATCCCTGAAAGATTGTCCAATATAGTGCTGGAAGATGAGTCCCTCAGGTCAGAAGGCATTCAACATATGACTGGTAAAGAACTGCCTCCTCAGAGTAGAGCTGATCTTAATGATATGGATGGAGTAAAGCTTTCAGGACCTCCATTTGCTGATGTGGCATGACTCAAAATGGGAAGAACCAGCTGCATACATCCATTAATAACTAGAACACGGAATATACTAAGTGTACATCTAGGAAAACTAGAAACTGTCAAAAATGAAATGGAGAAGTATTCTGGTAAGATGGTGGACTAGGTAGAAAGACTGCACAGACACTCTTCAACAAAGAAAAGGGGAACCAATTAACACAGACACAGAAGATAATCCTGGACCCCTGAGCTTTGAAGGGAAGGATATAGAAGTAGACTAAACTCCAACTAGAAGAATTTGCATGAAAATACCAAAAAAGGAAACATACGGAGCTGTGGTCTGGCAGCAATCCTGAGCGATCCTCATAGCACGGCACAGACAGCTTGGAGAGTGCCAAGTGATGGTAGGACCTAAGAATTAACCTAAAAATCAGCCCTGATAGCCAGGGACTGCAGGAGGACTGCTCTGGTGGATGGTGAATTAAAAGGGAAGCAGCAAAGAGGAAGGTTGGCTGAGGTGTAGACTTTTGCCTGTGCGGAGGGCACATCCATTTTAAATGTTTACAAGCAGTTTGACCATTGTGGATATTTAAATCAGCAGTGTTCTTTCAGATTCCAGGGACTTAAAAATAGTCTCCACTTGCTGGGAACACAGCAAGGATGTTCCAGACTCCAAAAACTGGAAAGGACTGATATTGTTACTTTTATATCCCATACCCTCTTGGTGAACAGAGGTGCAGCTATCCCTCACCCCCACCCACCTTCTAGGCCACCAGGAATTCCATCCCAATCTGTGCTTGGAAGGAGCCTGGGTGCCATGCCTTTCCCTGCCCCAATTTTAGTTTTCTTTTTAAGTTTTTTGTTTGTTTGTTTGTTTGCATATGTTTTAAAACTACTACTATCATTATTAATTTTGTCCTTGTTATTATTATTCTTTATTTTATCCTTCCCAGGTCTAGTTTTCAGCTTTTTCTCTTTTCCCTGTGCCCGGTTCCAATTTTTCCTTTTCTTTGTTGTGGTTAATCCTGTTCCCTGTTTTCCTTTTTGTATTTTTCCCATTTTTTTTTTTCATTATTCTATTTCTCTACCTTTTTTTCTCTTATTGTTCTCTCCCAAGATATTGTGGTGTTTCTTTTTTTGTTTTCTTTTCCTCTTTTTTCTTTCTTTGGTTATTGTTCCTGGGTGATTACACAGTACTTGTTTTTTGTCCATTTGCTTTTAGTTTTTGATGGTTATTCAATTGTTATTTTTGTCTAACTGAGTGGAAGACAGCAAAAGTCCCCCAGAAAAACAACTACACCCACACCTCCTACAGCTTCACTTACTGAGTGAGAGCTACCACTTCTTTCTACACTAATGAGGCAATGATAAACACCCACTAAGAAGACCCTGACTAACCTTTAGCTCCTCTTCACAAACAGCTAACAGAGATCTAAACACAACAATGTCACAATGTGTTGGAGACAACAGACCATAACAGTCCACACAAAGAAGCAAGATAAAGTGGTAGAAAAAGGGAGCAGGATACAGATCTAGAACATATGCCTGAGGAAGAAGGAGCATTGGAACTCCTGGATAAGGAATTGAAAAGAATTATATTTAGGTGTCTTCAAAGATTAAGAAACAGAACAAGGAAAACACAGATAAAATCCTAGAAGAATTTTGGAGGAAAATACAAGAACAAAATGACAAAATAAATGAAAAATTAGAAATGACTCAAAATCTACAGATAGAAATCCAGGAGATTAATAACAACTTGTCAGAAATAGATAACACATTGAAAGGGCAAAGGAGTAGAATGGATGCAATGGAAGACAGAATTAATGAGATCGAAGACAAATACCTGAACACTTCTTTGGAAAGGGATCAATTACAAAAAAAGATCAAAACAAAATGAAGAAAGCCTAAGGTTCATGTGGTATCCCATCAAAAGGAATAACCTATATGTCATTGGAATTCCAGAACAGGAAGAGAAAAATAAAACCACAGAGAAAATTGTCCAAGATTTGTTGGAAGAGAACTTCCCTGATATGATGAAAGATGAGAATATATCCATTCAGGAAGTCCAATAAACCCCAAGCAGGATAAATCCCAAAAGAAAATCACCAAGACATATCATCAACAGACTCATCAAAACCAAACATAAAGAAGGAATCCTGAGAGTAAAACTGGAAAAACAAAAAGTTACTTACAAAGGACAACCAGTAAGAATAGGCTCTGATTTCTCAGCAGAAACCATGCAAGCAAGAAGGCGATAGGATGGTATATATACATTAGAAATCAATGATAGAAGATCAACAACAACAACAACAAAAAAAAAGTGTAAACACATGGAAAGTGGACAACACTTTCCTTACAAAAGACTGGGTAAGAGAAGAAATTTAAAAAAAAAAATGAAATTCAAAAATTCATTGAATCAAATGAGAATGAAAACACAACATATCAAAATCTTTGAGACACAGCAAAAGCAGTGATCACAGGCCAATTTATAGAAATAAAGGCACACATCAAAATATCAGAAAGAGCCAAAATCAACACTTTAAACTAACATTTCCAACAATTAGAAAAAGAACAGCAAGAGAACCCTACAGTCACCAGAAGAAAGGAAATAATAAACATTTGATCAGAAATTAATGAACATAAAATAGAAAAATCATAGAAAAAATCAGCAAGACCAGAAGTTGTTTTTTGAAAAGATTAATAAAATTGACAAGCCACTGGCAAATTTAGCAAAGGAAAATAGGGAGAGAATACAAATAACATGAATAAGAAAAGAAGTGGATGACATAGCAAAAGAACCAACTGAAATGAAAAGGACAATATAAGGATACTATGAAAAACTGCACCCCAACAAAACTGAAAATCTGGAAGAAATGGGCAGATTTCTAAAACACACCACTTACCTAAACTAACACAGATAAATGTGAAAAAGTTGAACAGACCCATAACAAAAGAAGAAATTGACCAGGTTATAAAAAAATTGCCAACAGAAAAATGTCCTGGCTCAGACAGTTTCACTGGAGAATTCTACCAAACATTCAGAGAAGAACTGAATCCTACTCAAACTATTCCAAAACATAAAAAAGGATGGACTCCTCCCTAACTCATTTTATGAAGCAAGCATAACCTTGATACCAAAACCAGGAAAAACATCACTCACAAGAAAACTACAGACCAATATCCCTCATGAATATAGATGCAAAAATCTTCAACAAAATCCTAGCCAATAGACTCCAACAACATATTAAGAAAATCTTTCATTATGACCAAGTGGGGTTCATATCAGTTATACAAGGAGGGCTCAACATTAGAAAAACAATCAAGGTCATCCACCACATAAAAAAAATAAAGAAAAAGATGCACATAATCATATCAATTGATGCAGAAAAGGCATTTGATAAAATTGAACACCCATTTTTGATCAAAACTCTCAGCAAAATAAGAATAGAAGGGACATTCCTCAACATAATAAAGGGCATATATGCAATACCAACAGATAACATTATTCTCAATGGAGAGAGACTGAAACCATTCCCTATGCAAGCAGTAACCAGACAAGGATACACTCTATCCCCACTTCTATTTATCATTGTACTGGAAGGCCTAGGCAGGGCCATAAGGCAAGAAAGGGAAATCAAAGGCATAAAAATTAATACAGAAGAAGTCAAACTATTCCTATTTGCTGATGATATGATCCTATAATTAGAAAATCCAAGAGACTAAATCAAAAATCTACTGGAACTAATTGAGAGATTTAGCATGGTGGCAGGATACAAGATCAACATCCCAAAATCAGTTGGATGCTTCTACACCAGCAAAGAGATTGTTGAAAAAGAAATAAAGAAATCAATACCATTTACAAAAGCTACCCCAAAAATAAAACACTTGGGAATAAACCTTACAAGGGACACAAAAGACAAAGAAAACTATAACAAATTACT
Source organism: Orycteropus afer afer (assembly GCF_000298275.1). NCBI lineage: Eukaryota > Metazoa > Chordata > Mammalia > Tubulidentata > Orycteropodidae > Orycteropus > Orycteropus afer. Next base: position 832,305 of record NW_006922292.1, read on the forward strand.
TCGAGAAACCATAAGAGATCTATATAAATGGAAGAACATACCATGCTTGCGGGAGCTCTGGTAGCATAGTGGCTAAGACACTTGCCTGCTAACCAGACGGCTGGCGGTTCAA
>NW_006922292.1:833715-837621 GCF_000298275.1 Orycteropus afer afer
TTATAGAAAACTCCAATATCTCAACAACAAAAAGACAAATAATCTAATAAAAAAAACAAGGACAAAAGATATGAACAAACACTTCATCAAGGAGGATATTCAGGTGGCCAACAAACATATGATGAAATACTCACAATCATTAGCTATTAGAGAGATGCAAATCAAAGCAAGATACCATCTGGCCCCAACACTAGTAGCAAAGTTCAGCAAGACAGAAAATAACAAATACTGGCAAGGATGCACAGAGTTTGGGACTCTCATACACTGCTGGTGGGACTTTAAAATGGTACAACCACTATGGAAAGCAGTGTGGCATTTCCTTAAAAAGTTAGAATTAGAAATACCATTTGACCTAGCCATTCCATTTCTAGGTATATATCCTAAAGAAGTGAGAACCGTGACAAGAACAGACATATGCACATCCATGTTCATTGCAGCACTATTTACAATAACCAAAAGATGGAAATAACCTCGGTGTCCGTCAACTGAGGAATGGATAACTAAACTATGGTTCATACACATGATGGCATACTTTGTTGTTGTTATGTGCCGTCGAGTCGGCCCCGACTCATAGCGACCCCTCCTTGGGTTTCTGAGGCAATATCACTACGGAAGTAGGATTGCCCAACCTTCCTTCCAAGGAGTGGCTTGTGGGTTTGAACCACCAGCCTTCTGGTTAGCAGTCAAGTGCTTTAGCCACTATGCTACCAGAGCTCTAAAGAATAACATAGAATCCACAAAACTCCACATAACATGAATGAACTTGGCGGACATTATGCTGAATGAAATAAGTCAACCATAGGACAAATATTGTGTTAGTCCTTTATTGTGAAAGTCAAGGAAAGGTTTATATATGCAAGGAAATTTTCTTTGTTGGTTATGAGTGGTGGGAGGGGAGGGTAGTGAATACCGTTAGATAGGTAGAGATAGATATTGATTTGGGTGAAGGGTAATGTACCAAATGTGAGTGATCAACATGGAAGCATTGAGGAAAAGAAAGACATAGAGAGGTACATGGGAAGTGCAGACAACAAAGATGAAACCTTTTGCACATATAGTACTGTGTTTTCAGTGAAGGCAAACATGGGTATATGGGTGGATAGATGGTTGGATAGGATGAACTATTAGTTCATTGGCAATCCATGGTTCTACAAGTGTAATTGTATGTTCTCTAAGAATTCCCAGGTGTATAGTAGAGCTGACAAGGGACAAGGTAGGCACTTCTTGGTGACAGCCAGATACCCAGAGGAACTGAGTAGTTGAAACTGTGGGCTTAGGACCATAGTTATAGGGGAATTCAAGCTCAATTGTCATAACATACCATACAAAACGTTCTACCTCCTCCTTTGTTGAGTAGCGACTGGGATCTTAAAAGCTTGCGAGCAGTCATTTAGCTGCAATGATGGGTCTCTCCTTGTGCAGAGCAAAGAAGAATGAAGAAAACCAAAGATTCATGGAAACAGTTAGTCCAAGTGATTAGTACACCATGCATTCCATCCCATGCAGCCTATATGACTATGAGACCAGAACTAGATGGTGCCCAGCTACCACTGTCAACCACTTGGAGGGGGATCTATGTAGGAGATCCTAGATAGAGAGGGAGAACTATGTGGAACTATGTGGAACAAAATCATTTGGAATAAAAGAAAAGGAGGATCAGTTTGCTGGTCTGATGGAGCCTGGTGGAACCACTGAGACTATTGGCCCCTAGCTGCCCTTCATTTCTGGAATTGAACCCACACCTGTGGTTTCCAGCCAAACAAAAGACAGGCATATGAATTGAACATTTACCTGAGGTAGATACATTCCTTGGTGAGAACAATCATGGGAGAAAGAAGGGTTGTTTATTCATAGGGAGACAGCTCAGGGGGCAGGAGTGCATGGATGGATGGACACAGGGAATAAGTAACTGTTGGGAGGAAGTGGGAGGGAAGCTGTTGCATTGTGGTAAATTGTAGTCAATGTCATGAGACAAAGTGTGTATGAACTGCTGTATGGAAAGTGAATTTGCTCTGCAAACTTTCACCCAAATCACAACTAAAAAAGAAATGGAACACATAAAGATTGATATCCTAGGTGTGGTAGTTAACGTTGTTGTCAACTTGGCTGGGCATTGTTGAGTGGCTGGGCAGCTGGATGTAATTATTCCCCATGGTGAAACTGGCAATTAGTTTCATGGTAGAATCTACTGGAGCAGCTGGGTAGCTGCTTTAGGGATGTAGTCTGCTTCTAGTATATAAGAAGCAGCTTTGAGGAATGCTTCTAGATTTTTGGCACACCTGAACCTTGTATGTAGCCAAGTCTTCATTCAGTAGCCTGCCATGCTCTACTGATCTTGGGATTTTCAATGGACTTGAATTAATGGCCTGCCTTGTGGTTTGGTAACATTAGGACTGTGCTTTTTTACTTGTCACCCTTGAATTTGTCAGCCTCAGCAGCCATCAGCTGCAGGAGTGAAGAAAGCCTCCAGCTTCAGTATGCTGGCAGCCAGAGGCAGAGCTGAAGACCAAGGTTTAGGGGCTTTCACCCAGTCCCTAGAGCCTGACACTTTGAATTGGGACTTCTAGCCTTCAAAACTGTAAGAGAATAAACTCCTGTTTGTTAAAGACACCCCATTTTGTGGTATATGCCTGTCAGAGCAGCACTAGGTAACCAAAACAGGCATTTGTAAGCTGAAATGGACTAGTTTTGGTTTTTAATCAGAAAACCATATGAGCTAATATCCTGTTAATGAAAGTTGAAGATGAATGGTGTGACCTTCATCATCACAAAGAATATTTCAAGAACTATCCTGAAGTATAATGCTGTCAGTGATAGGGTAGTATCCATAGGCCTACAAGGAAAACCAGTCAATACTACTATTTTAAAATTCACACACCAGCTACCAAAGCCAAAGATGAGGAAACTGAAGATTTTTACCAACTTCTTTGTCTGAAATTGACCAAACATGGAATCAAGATGTATTGATTATCACTGGTGATTGGATTGTGAAAGCTGGAAACAAAGAAAAATCACAGATAGTTGGAAAACATGGTCTTTGTGATAGAAATAAAACTGGAGATCGCATGAAAGAATTTTGCAAGTCCAATGACTTATTCATTGCAAATACCATTTTTCAAAAACATAACTGGTGGCTATACATGTTGACTTCACCAGATGGAGTACACAGGAATCAGATCAACTACATCTATAGAAAAGGCAATGGAGAAGCTCAATATCTTCAGCCAAAACAAGGCCAGGAGCTGACTATGGAACAGAATATCAACTGCTCATATATAAGTTCAAGTTGAAGCTGAAGACATTTCAAAGAAGTCCATGAGAGCTAAAATATAACCTTGATTATATATCTCTTGCATTTAGAGACCATTTAAAGAATAGATTTGCTGCATTGAACACCAATGACAGAAAACTGGAGTAATTGTAAAGGGCATCTATGGAAAACCAACAGCAAACATTATTCTCAATGGAGAGAAACTGAAACCATTCCTCTTGAGAACAGGAACCAGAGAAGGATGCCCGCTATCACCACTTCTATTCAACAATGTATGAAGGTCCTAGCCAGGGCCATAAGGCAAGAAAGGGAAATCAAACGCATCCAAATTGGCAAGGACGAAGTCAAACTATCCCTATTTGCTGATGGTATGATGCTCTACCTAGAAAACTCAAGAGACTCAGTCAAAAATCAACTGGAACTAATAGAGAGATTTAGCATCGTGACAGAATATAAGATCAACATCCAAAAATCAGTTGGATTCCTCTATTACAACAAAGAGATTGCTAAAAAAGAAATAAGGGAATCAATAACGTTTGCAATAGCTACCAAAAAAATAAAATAAAATACTTGGGAATAAATCTTACCAGGGACACAAGAGACCTCTACAAAGAAAACATATATATATATATATA
>NW_006922292.1:837826-848301 GCF_000298275.1 Orycteropus afer afer
AACCCAGAAATAGATCCATCGACCTATGGTCAGCTGATCTTTGACAAAGGGCAGAAATCCATTAAATGGGGAAGAGAATGTTTGTTTAATAAATGATGCAGGCAAAACTGGATATCCATTTGCAGAAAAATGAAACAAGATCTGTACTTCACATCATACACAAAAACAAGCTCCAGATGGATCAAAGACTTAAATGTGAAACCCAAAACTATAGAGTTCCTCAAGGAAAACCTAGGGGCAAATTTAAGGGCCCTAATACGTGGCATAAAGAGACTATCAAGCATAACTCAAACTGCACAAACAGCAGAAGAGAAACCAGATGATTGGGACCTTCTAAAAATTAATTTTTTATGTGCTTCTAAGGACTTCTCAAAAGAGTCAAAAGAGAAACTACAGACAGGGAAAAAAAAAATATTGGGCAATGACATATCTGACAAGGGACTTATTCCTAGAATTTATTGAAAACTCCAACACCTCAATAGCAAAAAGACCAACAATCCAATCAAAAAATGGGCAGAAGACTTGAATAGACACTTCACCAAGGACAATATTCAAGCGGCCAATAAATATATGAAGAAATGCTCATGATCATTAGCTATTAGAGAGATGCAAATCAAAACAACAATGAGATACCATCTTGCTCCAGCACTAGTAGCAATGTTCAACAAGACAGAAAATAACAAATGCTGGCAAGGATATGGAGAGATTGGGATTCTCATACACTGCTGGTGGGACTGTAAAATGGTACAATCACTGTTGAAAGCAGTATGGTAATTTCTTAAAAAGTTGGAATTAGAAATACCATTTGACCCCACCATTCCATTACTAGGTATATATCCTAAAGAAGGGAGAGCCATGACAAGAATAGACATATGTACACTCATGTTCATCGCAGCACTATTCACAATAGCCAAAAGATGGAAACAACCTAGGTGTCCATCAACTGAGGAATGGATAACCAAACTGTGGTACATACACACAATGGAATACTATGCAATGCTAAAGAATAATGTAGAATCTGAAAAACTTCACATAACGTGGATGAACTTGGAGGATATTATGCTGAGTGAAGTAAGTCAATCACAAAAGGACAAATATTATATTAGCCTGTTATTGTAAAAGTCAAGGAAAGGTTTATTTATGGAAATAAATTTTCTTTGTTGATTACCAGGGGTGGGAAGGGAGAGGAGGGAACACTCTTAGATAGATAGAGATAAGTATTGATGTGGGTGAAGAGAAAGACAATGTACCAAATATGAGTGATCGATATGGTGGCACTGAAGAAGAGAAAGACATAGAGAGGTACATGGGAGGTACAGACAACAAAGATTAACACTTTTGCACATACAGTACTGCATTGTCAGTGAAGGCCAACATGGGTAAGTACTGCATTGTCAGTGAAGGCAAACATGGGTATATGGGTGGATAGATGGGTGGACAGGTGGGTGGACAGGATGAACTAGTAGGTATGTCTATGAAGTGGAGAGTGTACCCAAGAACATGTATAGGGTTGTAGACAGTGGTTCTATAAATTTATGTGTATGATCTGAATTCCCAGGTGTATAGTAGAGGTGACAAGAAATGTTAGTCACTCCTTGGTCACAGCCAGCTACCCAGAGGGACTGAGTAGTTGAACTTGTTGGCTCAGGACCATAGTCACAGGGGACATCAAGCTCAATTGGCATAACTTACTATGCAAAACATTGCTCCACCTCTACTTTGGTAAGTAGTGACTGGGATCTTAAAAGCTTGCAAGAAGCCATCTAGATGCAACGATGGGTCTCTCCTCATCTAGAGCAAAGAAGAATGAAGAAAAGCAGAAATTCATGGATATAATCAGTCCTAGTAACTGGTACACCATCCAATCTGCAGCCTATATGACACCAGAAGATCTATATGGTGCCTGGCTACCAATGTCAAACCCTTGGAAGGGGATCTATGTAGGAGATCTTGGATAGAGAGGAAGAACAATGTAGACCAAACTCAAAATCATTTGGAGAAAAAAAACAGCGTGGGAAGAGGAGGACTAGGTTTGCTGGTCCGATGTAGCCTAGTGGAACCACTGAGACTATGGCCCCTAGCTGCCTATCAGGTCTGGAATTGAACCCAGACCTGTGGCTTCCAGCCAAGCAAAAGACATGCATATGAGTTGAACTTTTACCTGAGGTAGATACACTCCTTGGAAAGAACAATCATGGGAGAAAGAAGGGCTGCTTATGCACAGGGAGACAGTTCAGGGGGCCGGAGTGCATGGAGGGAGGGACACAGGGAAGAGGTAACTATTAGGAGGAAGTGGGAGGGGAGCTGTTGCATTGTGGTAAATTGTGGTCAATGTCATGAGACAAAGTATATGTGAACTGCTGTATGGAAGGTGAATTTGCTCTGTAAATTTTCACCCAAATCAAATTAAAAAAAAATAAAAAAGAATTATAGAGCCAAGTCAGCGTTCTTTCAGAGTGTGTGCAGAGTTCCACAATCTGACCTCTATTTACTTTAACCTCAGCCACTTTTATGACCTCTCTTTTTCTTCATGCCCTAACAATGGTCTATTGATTGTAGTCTCTATTGAACACCCATAATATTGTGTCTTGCTTGTGTTATCACTTTGCTAAATGCATCCTGTCCACTTTTTAACTTTTCTTAATTTTCCAATACCAACATTACTGGAATCAGCTCTAATAGGCATCAGGATCACTATGAAGCCGTCCCTGTTCCCTCCTCCACTCAAGCTAATTTAGCATCCCTCACCTTGTTTGCTTTCAGGGAATCCGAGTAAATAATTCTATCACTGAAAAGAAGACATGGCAAGCAAAAGCAAAGTATTTTGAAAATATCCAAGAAGAGAAGGACTTCCTAAAGATGCCCAATGTGTGTATGAGCAGAAACTGGAGCATGACGGTGTTAAAAGTTCAGTTGCGATAAACACTCAAGCTGGTAGTGACCCTCAATCAGAATTAACAGGAGTGATATAATTATAGTTATATCCACCATTTACAAAGTATCTGTTCACTATGTGCTAGATATTATTGAATAAAAAATACTAGTTATCCTCAAAGGTTCACATGATAGAGGTTTTTACTGATCATACAGTGCATTCATGAGAGAATCAGAAGGTAACACTTCTCTAGTTTCAACCACTATGAATTGTATGTTTTTTTTCCTTATAAATATTCATAATATGAAATTGTGTGATTGCATCTAATTTGACTCCATCTGACATGTGATGTTTGTTATTTATTTTTACAAAGGAAGGACAGGTTTCAAAAAACTCTTTTTGGTTGGTTCCTTGTTGCCTGTGAAGGAGTTCCCTTTGTCCCCCTTGTCTCACTTGCTGTTTAAAAGCTTAGATTTGAAGCAAGATAGAAAAAAATGGCTTTATTTGATCATATTTTTTTGGTATACTGGTAATATTAAGAAATACCATGGACTGTCAGAAGAACTGACAAATCTGTGCTGGAAGAAGTGCAGCTACAAGGATTCTTGGGAGAGAGATTGACCAGACTTCATCTCATCAACTTTGATAATGTTGTCATAAGGGACCACACCCTGGAGAAGGATATCATGCTTGGTAAAGAAGAGGGTCAACAGAAAAAGGAGAAGGCCCTCAAAGAAATGGATTGACACGGTGACTGCAATTATGGCCTCAGGTTTAGCAAGGATTGTGAAGCTGACACAAGACCAGGCAGTGTTTCATTCTGTTGTGCATAGGGTCACTGTGAGTCAGAGACAATTCAATGGTACCTAACAACAACAATAATATTAGATAGTATTAGAAGTGAATTATTTTTGCTTATGAAGAAAATGTACTCATTAAAACAAGTGATAATTAGATAGAGTTGTATTTTCAATAATCTTTTCAAGCTGAGTGTCTGAGAACACCTATAATCCAAACTTGTATTTTGTGTGTATATTGCTTTGATGTTTTTTTAAAAAAAAAAAAAATGTTAACTGTATTGTACTTTCCACAGAAGACTGCATTCTTTCAATCTTTAAATGAAGGGAAAGCTTCATTCTTCTTATCTGTGGCTTCTTAATCAAATTTATCTTAGTTGAAACAAACTAACACCCAGAAGTTGCCTTAAGCAACAGAAGGAAGTATTTTAAAGCATTGAGAATATTGGAATTACCCAAAGAAGAGTTAGTTATCTGATTCCTGGAAAGTGATTGGTAAATGATACTGTTGATCCTTCAGTTTATTTTCATTGTTTGCATGTCCCATTGCCCTGCTCTCTACAAACTTACTTAGCAATGTTTAGAGCCCCAAACAGCCTAGATGTCTCAGTCACAAATTCATTCTTTTATTCAGCCATGGTTTCCCTTCAAGTACCTATTTCCTGTATCTCAGTTCCAAATATGAACAAAAAAATATTAGGGCAACCAATGAATTGATTCTCCCAAAGTCAAGTGTCTATAGGGGCAGTAGTTGTCCAACAATAGAATATTCACCTTCCATGTGGGAGACACAGATTTGATTCCCAATCAATGCAGTTTGTGTACAGCCACCACTCATCTGATGATGAAAGCATTTGTGTTGTTGTGATGGTGAACAGGTCTAATCAGCTATCCCAGACTAAGAAGCACTGGGAAATAATAATCTACATCCAAAAATCAGCCAGTGAAAATAGTATAGATCACAAGAGTTTGATCCACAACTGATCATGGGAATGAGGCAAGACTGAGCAGTGCATTCCTCTGTTTTGCATGGGGTCTTCGTGAATCAAGAGCCGATTAGCAGAACTAATCATCCTAATTCAGGAAGGAGCTAGTGATGTGGTGTTAAACAACTATGACTGCAGGGATTCATTCTTTATACTTTTCTAGGCGATGTTGCCATATCTTCTTTTATTTCTTCTATTGGTCCTCTTCTCCCTGACTTTTGTCCTTTCTCTTACAAAAAATAATACTGCATAAAATCTTTAATTCTGAAATATGCCCAATCTTCTTTATGTTTTCCTTAAAATTATTCTTATTCAAGTTCTTACATCAAAAGGAATCTTTAAGTAATCAATGAGGTGAATAATGAAGTTGTTGGTGTTGTTAAGTGCCATCAAGTCAACTCTGATTCATAGCTAGCCTATGTACAACAGAACGAAACACTGCCTGGTTCATCCTCACAATCCTTGCCATATCTCAGCCCACCATTGCAGCCACTGTGTCAATCCATCTCCTTTGAGGGTCTTACCCTTTTCCACTGACCCTCCACTTTACCAAGCCTGATATCCTTCTCCAGGGAATGGTCCCTCTGATAACATAACCAAAATAGGTGAGACAAAGTCAGGCCATTCTTGCTTCCGAGGAGCATTCCAGCTGCACTTCTTCTAGCACAGATTTGTTAGTTCTTATGGCAGTTCAAGATACTTTCAGTATTCTTCACCAATGCCATAACTCAAAAGCATCAACTCTTGTTTGGCCATCCATATTCATTATCCAGCTTTCACAGGTATATCAGGTGATTGGAAATGTCATGGCTTGGGTTAGGTGCATCTTAGTCTTCAAAGAGACATCCTTGCTCTTCAGCACTTTAAAGTGCTCTTTTGAAGCAGATTTGACCAACCAATGCAATACATCATCTGATTTCTTGACTGTTGCTTCCATTGGTGTTGTTTGTGGAACCAAGTAAAGTGAAATCTTTGACAACTTTGATCTTTTCTTCTTTTATCATGATGCTGCTAATTGGTCCAGTTGTGAAAGAGAATAATGAAGAGCCTAGAATAATTCAACAATATTTAAGTTTCTGAAAACAAAGAGGACTTAAAGCACTTACGGATGAAGATTAAAGACATCAGTATGGGTTCCAACTCAATATAAGAAAACAAAACTTTTCACAAGAATACCAATAAGCTATGTTGTTGTTGTTGTTAGGTGCAGTTGAGTCATCTCTGACTCACTGCAACCTTACGTACAACAGAATAAAACATTGCCTGGTCCTGTGGCAGCCCCACAATCTCTGCTATATTTTGTTAAAAGCTACATTATATAAGCCATAAAAGCTATAATTTATAAGCTATATTATGATAAAAGGAGAAAGTGTTGACATTGTCAAGAATATCATTTTAATAGGATCCACAAATTAGTGTCCACTGAAGCAGCAGTCAAGAAACCAAACAACATATTGCACTTGGAAAACTTGCTGCAAAATACCTCTTTAAAATGTTAAAAAGCAAAGATGTCACTTTGAGGACTAATATTCCCCTGACCCAAGCTAAGGCATTTCTAATTGCCTCATGAGCATGTTTAAGCTGGATAATGAATAAGGAAAACCAAAGAATAATTCACATGTTAGAATTATAATGTTGGCAAAGAATACTGAATATACCACAGAATGACAGAACACACAAATCTGTCTTGGAAAATTATAGCCGGAATTTTCCTTAGAAGTGAGGATGTCAAGACTTCATCTGACATATATTGGACACGTTATCAGGAGAAACCAGTTCTTGGAGAAAGACATCATGCTTGATGTAGTAGATCATCAAAGAAAAAAAATAAATAAAAAAGAAGACCCTCAATAAGATGGATTGATGCAGTAGCTCCAACAATGGATCCAAACACAGCAATGATTGTGAGTATGACACAGAACCAGACAATGTTTTATTCTATTATACATGGGGTCACTGTGAGAAGGAACCAACTTGACAGCATTTAACAACAACAACAAAAAAAAATGTACATTTTATTAACTTTTTTTATTAGGTGCCATTGAGTCAGTTTTGACTCATAGTAACCCTATGTACTGCAGAATGAAACACTGCCAGATTCTGCAACATTTTCACAATCTTTGTGATGCTTGAACCCATCATTGCAATCACTGTGTCAATACATTTCATTGAGAGTCTTCTGCTTTTGTACTGAACTTTTACTTTACCAAGCATGATATCCTTCTCCAAGTCCCTTCTCATAACATGACTATACTACGTGAGACAAAGTCTGGCCATTCTGACTTATCAGGAGCATTCTGGCTGAAATTCTACCAAGCCAGATTTGTTTATTCTTCTGGTTGTTGTTGTTGTTAGGTGCTGTTGAGTCATCTCCAACTCATAGCAACCTTATATACAACAGAATGAAATACTGCCCAGTCATGTGCCAACCTCATGATACTTGCTATACCTGAGTCCATTGTTGCAGCCACAGTGTCAATCTATTTTGTGGAGGGTGTTCTGCTAATTCGTTGACCCTCCACTTTACCAATCATGATATCTTTCTCCTGAGACTGGTCCCTTCTGACCACATGATCAAAGTAGGTGAGACGAAGTCTGGTCATTCTTGGTTCCAATGAGCATTCCAGCTACACTTCTTCCAAAACAGATTACTAAGCTATTTTAGCAGTCCAAGGTACTTTCAGTATTCTTTGCCAACACCATAACTCAAAAGCATCAACTCTTCTTCGTTCTTCCTTATTCATTGTCCAGCTTTCACACGCATGTGAGACAGTTCAAAATACCATGCACGGCTTGAGTTAATTGCACCTTAGTCTTCAAGGAGACATCTTTGCTCTTCAGCTCTTGAAAGATATCTTTTGCAGCATATTTTCCCAATGCAATACATTGTCTGATGTCTTGACTGCTGCTTCCATTGGTGTTGATTGTAGAACCAAGTAATATGAAGTCTTTGACAACTTCAATCTTTTCTCCATTTATCATGATGCTGATTATTGGTCCAGTTGTGAGGATTTTTTTCTTCATATTGAGGTGTAATCCATACTGCAGACTGTAGTGTTTAATCTTCATCAGTAAGTGTTTCAAGTCATTCTTACTTTAAGCAAAGTTGTGTCATCTGCATGTTGCAGGTTGTTAATGAGTCTTCCTTCATACCTGATGCCATGTTCTTCATAGAGTCCAGCTTCTCAGTTTATTTGCTCAGTATACAGATTGAATAAGTATGGTGAATGAAAGGATACAACCCTGACACACTCTCTTCCTGATTTTAAACCATACAATATCCTCTTGTTCTGTTCAAATGACATCTTCCTGAACTATTTTCAGGTTCCTCATAAGCACAATCAAGTATTCTGGAATTCCCATTCTTCTCAGTGTTATCTATAATTTGTTATGATCCACACAATGCCTTCACAAAGTTAATAAAGCACAAGTAAATATGTTTCTGGTAGTCATTGCTTTCAGTCAAAATCCATCTGACATCTGCAATGATATCCCAGATTGGATATCTGGCCTTCTTTTGCCTGAAGATATTGAGCTTATGGTGGCAAGCACTCTGCATGGTCTGGCAGTGGCCGACAGAGGTTAGAGTAGTGAGAGTGAGGATGATGGTTGGGAGATTGGGTATCTCAACTTGGCATCTATGAAATTAATAAGACCATTACCCACCGAAGAAAAGAATGAAATATGTAAGAAAGCATTGACCACAGGAGATATTTAATTGGTCAAGGAGCTCCCAGTTCTTCTCCTAGTGCACAATATTTTCAATACTCTTCACCAGGATCACAATGATTATACATTCAGCTGCTAACCAAAAATTGGCATTCCATATCTATCAGCTGCTCTATGGGAGGAAGATGTGACAGGCTGCTTCTGTAAAGATTACAATTTTGTAAACACTATGGGATAGTTCCACCTGTGTTATATGGTTACTAGGAGTTGGAATTGACAAAGCGGCAGCAGATTTGGGGTTTAGTGAGTATACTGAGCTCTCCATGATAATCTAGCATATATCTTTTACTTTAAAGTCAGCTGATGAGAAACCTTAATTCTGCAATTTTAATTCTTCCTTGATATGTAGCATGTCACATAATATTTTCATAAATTTTGGAGATCATGGCATGAACATACCATAAGTTTGTCTCTTCTTTATTACATGATAGGTCTTGGTCTTTTCTGTTGTATTCTTCAAATAAGTTATATTATAAATATTTTTAAAAGAGATATCCACTCAATCTTTTCTTCTGTGCCACCTGCTTAATCTAAAAGTATTGAGACCTGAATTTGAAAACATGCAACATATTTTCTTTTTATAAATCCCCTCAATATAATATATCCTCTGGAAGTAGACAAACCCAGAGTTTATGAGATTGAATATAGGAAGAAAAGCTTCCAGGAAAAGTTTTCAACAGTATGAGTTCTACGGTGCATGTGTCTTAATGAGTATAAACACACAGCTCCATTTATGAGTTTTGTTCACTTATGATACTAAACTACCCATCCAAGGAACAGTTTTCCTATGTTTATTTAGAGCAATAAACCTAAACCTATCACTTTACCACACTAAAGGTAGATATAGGCAGGAGTTGGAGGGAAAGGAAAACAAAAAGGATGACCAGACACTAATGCATGGGCAGAATATGCATCTGGCATCCATTGTTTTTAGCCTTTCATTACCATAGCCTCTGCCCTAGCCTAGACTTATCCCTTCATACATGAATTATTTTGTAAACACCTGCAATATAGTCCTCATTAAATCCACCCTCCATCCTGCTGCCAAAGTGATGATTATAAACCTGATTAGATAATTCTCCACTTTTAAATGCTTCATTGGTTGTGCATAGATCCTAGGGTAAAATTCCAAGTCTACATTTTAGCTCATAAAGCTTTTCATGAACTGGCACTTGCTCTCTTGTATGGCCTCTGTTGTATATAATACCCATGACAATATTTTCTTCCATTACCTTGAACTGTTTCTAAATCTGCAAATATGCTATTCTATTTAGAATCAAAGTTTTTAAAATAAATACTTTGTCAGGAAATACTGTATAGTTACAGAACTTCTAAAAGGTGAGGAAGTCAAGAGAGTTGCAAGATAGAATGGACCATTCTAATCTTGGGGAGAAAATTATACATCACAGGGTAACCTCAAAGAAAAATGATAAACCTTCACATCTCAATAAAAAAAGAGGACAAGCATAAATATTCAGCAAATATTAAAACAACAGCAACAAAGAAAATGATAACATGATCCATAAAAATAATGAGCTCAACACAGAAAATAATATGGAACAAAGAAACCAGGGACATCGTGAAAAAACACATAACAAAATGACAGCAATAAATTCATACTTGTCAATAATTACACTGAATGTTAATGGATTAAATGCACCAGTCAAGAGACAAAGAGTTGCAGACTGGATAAGAAAACAAAACCCATCAATATGCTGCCTACAAAAGACACATCTTAGAGACAAAGACAAAAATAGACTAAAAATCAAAGGTTAGAAAAAGATATATCAAGCAAATGGCAACTGTAAAAGAGCAGAAGTGGAGTTATTAATCTCTTATCAAATTGACTTTAAGACAAAAACCACCACATGAGAAAAGGAAAAACATTATATAATGGTTAAAGGAACAATTGAACATGAAGATATAACCATAATAAATATCTATGGACCCAATGCAAGAGCCCCAAAATACATAAATCTGACATTAAAAGCAATGAAAATTCAAATAGATGACACCACAGTCATAGTGGGAGCCTTTAATACACCAATTTCAATAAAAGATAGAACAAGTGGAAAGAAACTCAACAAA
>NW_006922292.1:848466-856807 GCF_000298275.1 Orycteropus afer afer
TTAGCCACTATGCTACCAGAGCTCCCATCTAAACAATACAATTCACCAACTTCACCTTGTAGACATCTACAGAGCACTTCACCCAACAACAGCACAATATACATTCTTTTCCAATCCACATGGAACATTTTCCATGATAGACCATATGTTAGGCCATAAAGCAAGCCTTAATAATTTTAAAAACATAGAAATACTGCATAGTCTCTTCTCAGATCACAATAATATTAAATTAGAAATCAACAATAGGAAGATCAAAGGAAAAAGAGTAAACATATGGAAACTGAACAGCACCCTCCTTAAGAAAGACTGGATAAGAGAAGAAATGAAAATTGAAATTCAAAATTTTCTTGAATCAAATGAGAATGAAAACACAACAGAAAAAAATTTTGGGGACACAGCAAAAGCGGTGATCAGAAGCCAATTTAGAGCAATAAATGCACATATCAAAAAAGAAGAAAGATCCCAAATCAACACTTTATCCCATCTCCAACAATTAGAAAAAAAATAGCAAGAAAATCCTACAGTCACCAGATGAAAGGAAATAACAAACATTAGAGCAGAAATCAATGAAACAGAAAATAGAAGGGCAATAGAAAAAATTGACAAGACCAGAAGTAGGTTTTTTGAAAAGGTTAATAAGATTGACAAACCACTGGTAAATTTCACAGAGGAAAAGAGGGAGAGAATACAAATAATATGAATAAGAAATGAAATTGGTGACATCACAACAGAACCAACTGAAATAAAAAGGATAATATCAGGACACTATGAAGAACTGTACTCCAATAAATTTGAAAATCTGGAAGAAATGGATAGATTTCTAGAAACACCTAACCAGAGAATTCTACCAAATATTTGGAGAAGAACTGACACTATTCTTACTCAAAATATTCCAAAACTTTGAAAAGGATGAAATCCTCCCTAACTCATTATATGAAGCAAGTATAACCTTGATACCAAAACCAGGAAAAACATCACTCAAAAGGAAAACTACAGACCATATCCCTCACGAATATAGATCTAAAAATCTTCAACAAAATCTTAGCCAATAGACTCCAACAACACATCAAGAAAATCATTCATTATGACCAAGTGGGGTTCATATCAGGTATGCAATGATGGTTCAGCATTAGAAAAACAATCAGCGTCATATGCCACACAAACAAAACAAAGGAGAAGAACCACATGATCGTATCAATTGATGCAGAAAAGGCATTTGACAAAATCCAACACCCATTCCTGATCAAAACTCTCAGCAAAATAGGAATAGAAGGGACATTCCTCAATATAATAAAGGGCATCTATGCAAAACCAACAGCCAACATTATACTCAATGGAGAAAGACTGAAACCATTCCTTTTGTGAACAGGAACCTGACAAGGATACCCTCTATCACCACTTCTATTCAACCAGGAATGGGAGGTTAAGGTAGGGAACACTGTTTGATAGGTAGAGATAAATATTTATTTGGGTGATGTACCAATGTACCAAATGTGAGTGATCAACATGGTGGCATTAAGGAAGAGGAAGACCTAATGAAGTAGTTGAACCTATGGGCTTGTGACCATAGTTGGAGAGGACATCAAGCTCAATTGGCATAACATACTACATAAAACATTGTTCAAGTAGCGACTGGGACCTTAAAAGCTTGCAAGCTGCCATCTAGATGCATCTCCTCGTCCAGAGCAAAGGAGAATAAAGAAAACTAAAAACTCATGGAAACAATTAGTCCTAGTGACTGGTACACCATCCGATCTGCAGCCTATATGACTATGAGACCAGAAGAATTAGATGGTGCCTGGCTACTACTGTCAACCACTTGGAAGGGGATCTATGTAGGAGATCCTGGATAGAGAGGGAGAACAATGTGGAACAAAACTCAAAATCATTTGGAGAAAAAAAAGGGGGGGGGGCAAGTTTTGCTGTTCAGATGGAGCCTGGTGGAACCACTGAGACTATGGCCCCTAGCTGCCCTTCAGGTCTGGAATTGAATGCACAACTGTGACTTCCAGCTAAACAATAGACAGGCATATGAGTTGAACATTTACCTGAGGTAGATACACTCCTTGAAGAGAACAAGCATGGGAGAAAGAAGGGCTGTTAATGCACAGGGAGACAGCTCAGGTGGCAGGAGTGCATGGAGAGATGGACACAGGGAAGAGGTAACTATAGGGGAGAAGTGGGAGCGGAACTGTTGCATTGTGGTAAATTGTGGTCAATGTCATGAGGCAAAGTGTATGTGAACTGCTCTATGGAAAGTTAATTTGCTCTGTAAATTTTCACCCAAATCACAATTTCAAAAAGAGAGAGAGAGAGAAAAGAATTCTAGTCAAATCTAGAAATTGAGTGTGTTTTTTAAGATTCTGTCTTAGTGAACAAGACTCTTTAATACTTCTGGATGTTTAGCAGAGGATTTCCAAAGCTCCCACCTGCAATTTAAATATATTTCATTCTAATCCAAATTAATGAGGCAGAACTGTCCTAACTATGGCAATTGTACTCTGATATGTACAAGTCACTTTAAAAGTAAACTTTTGAAATCTTAGACAACAAAGATTTTTAAAATGAAAACACTTCTATGCCAAAAACAAAGTTAACATATGCAGAAGAATAAATGTAACACTGAGAGTCCTTCTGTCTTCCTGATATTCAGGATTATTCTAGAATTTAATAGAAATGGAATCATTCAGTATTTAGTCTTTTGTATCTGATTTCATTCATTCAGCCTAGTCTTTTGAGATTCATCCATGTTACTGTAAAAAAAAAAAATGTGGTAAGCAAAGACTAGAGCTATGGAAAGCCATCAGCTGGCCACCAGGTGACTACAGAAGAACAATTTGAGCAGGAAAGTTTCCCACAGTGAGGTCATAGAAAATCACTGTTATTATCATCACCATCAAAACTATCTACTGAGCTTTTTTGCCATGGGCCTGTCATGCATTTGTCATTGTGGTCTATGCCTCCCATGCCTTATCCCACTTAACAAACCCATGAGCATGCATTAGCATCATCTCCACTTTAAAGATGAGGAAATGGAGACTCAGAGAGGTTAAAGAACTTCCCTGATGCCCCACACATGGCCTGGAATGGCAGGCAGGCTAAGGAGTAATAACAAGTGACTTTTTACCTATTTGGGGTTTAGATTATTTTCTCTTCTATCACATTTGTTGCTCTATAAACTGAACACTTATAAAATCTGTATGGATTTTTCTTGTTTATGTTTTTAAACCATTCAATAACTCTGTGTTGGGGCTTGTTCTGTTTTGTACAGACAATAAAGATGAACCCTTCTGTTGCACATACAGTACTGCATTGTCAGTGAAGGCAAACATGGGTATATGGGTGGATAGATGGGTGGACAGGCTGAACTCTTAGGTATGTCTAATGAAGTGGGCAGTGTACCCAAGACCATGTACAGGGTTGGCAGACAATGGTCCTATAAGTGTATTTGTATAATCTATAAGAATTCCCAGGTGTATAGTAAAGCTGACAAGAGAAAGGTTGTAGTCACTTCTTGGTCACAGCCAGCTACCCAGAGGGACCAAGTAGTTGATTCTGTGGGCTTGGGACCATAGTCACAGGGTATATCAAGCTCAATCGGTATAACATAATATACAAAATATTATTCCATCTCCTACTTTAGCAAGTAGCAACTGGGATCTTAAAATCTCATAAGCAGCCATCTCGATGCAATGATTCATCTCTTCATCCAGAGCAAAGAAGAATGAAAAAAACAAGAGATTCATGGAAACAATTAGTCCTAGTGAATGGCACACCATGCGATCCATGGCCCATACGATTATGAGGCCAGAAGAGACAGATGGTGACTGGCTACCACTGTCAACCACTTGTAGGGGGATCTATGTAGGAGATCCTGGATAGAGAGGGAGAACAATGTGGAACAAAACTGAAAACCATTTGGAATAAAAAAAAAAGGGGGGGACCAGACTTGCTGGTCTGATATAGACTGGTGGAACCACTGAGATTATGGCCCCTAGCTGCCCTTCAGCTCTGGAATTGAACCCACACCTGTGGCTTCCAGCCAAACAAAAGGCAGACATAGGAGTTAAACATTTACCTGAGGTAGAAACACTCCTTGGAGAGAACAATCATGGGAGAAAGAAGGACTCTTTATGCACAGGGAGACAGCTCAGGTGGCAGGAGTGCATGGATGGTTGGACACAAGGAAGAGGTAACAATTGGGGGAAGTGGGATGAGCTGTTGTACTGTGGTAAATTTGAGTCAATGTCCTGAGATAAAGTGCATGTGAGCTGCTGTATAGAAAGTGAATTGCTCTGGTAATGTTCACCCAGATCGTTAAAAAAAAAGATAGTCTGGACTGTTTTAAAGTTGGGGAGAAAATTATAAATCACAGGGTAACCTCAAAGAAAAATGATAAACTTTCACATCACAATAGAAAAGGGGACAAGCACGATATTTAGCAAATACTAAAACAACAGCAATGAAGAAAATGATGACTCATAAACATAATGAGCTCAGCACAGAAAATTATATGAAACAAAGAAATTAAGGACACCATGAAAAAACACATAACAAAATGACAGCAACAAATTTATTGTGGTTGATAATTACACTAAATATCAATGGATTAAAAGCATAACTCAAGAAAAAGAGAGTTTCAGAATGAATAAGAAAACATAACCCATCAATATGCTGTCCAAAAGAGACACACCTCTGAGACAATGACAAAAGTAAAGTAAAAATCAAAGGTTGAAAAAAGATATATCAAGCAAGTGATAACCTAAAAAGACCAGAGGTGGAAATATTAATTTTTGATAAAATTTACTTTAGGACAAAAACCACCATAAGAGACAATGAAGTGTATTATATAATGACTGAAGAATCAATTGAACAAGAAGACATAACCATAATAAATTTCTATGGAGTCAAAGAAAGACCTTCAAAATACATAAATGACTTTCACAGAAAAAATTAATTGATGACTCAATAATTAGAATAGGAGATTTTAATACAACACTTTCAATGAAAGATAGAACAACAGGAAACAAGAAACTCAACAAAGACACAGAAGAACTAAACAATGCAATCCACCAACTTAGAATTATAGACATCTACAGAGCACTTCACCCAGCAACAGCACAATATACATTCTTTACCAGTGCAGAAAACAGAAATTAGAAAGATAATAGAAAAAATCAATAAGACTAGAAGTTGTTCTTTGAAAAGGTTAATAAAATTGGCAAAACACTGACAAATTTAACAAAGGAAAAGAGGAAGTGAACACAAATATCATGAATAAGAAACATTGGGTGAAATTACAACAGAACAAACTGAAATAAAAATGATAATATCAGGATACTCTGAAGAACATTAGTCCAATAAATTTGAAAATCTGGAAGAAATGGAAACACACTACATATCTAAACAAACACAGAATGAGGTGGAAAAGTTGAAAGACCCATAACAAAAGAAGAAATTAAACAGGTCATTAAAAAATTTCCAACAAATAAAGTCCTGGCCCAGATGGTTTGACCTGAGAATTCTACCAAACAATCAGAAAAGAACTGATACCAATGTTACTCAAACTATTCTAGAGCATAGAAAAGGATAGAACACTCTCAAATTCATTTTATGAAGTAAGCATAACATTGATACCAATACCAAACAAAGACATCACTAAAAAGAAAAAGTACAGTCCAATATCCCTCATGAACATAGATGTATAACTCTTCAACAAAATCCTAGCCAAGAGACTCCAACAACATATCAGAAAAATGATACATTATAATCAAGTGGGGTTCATATCAGTTATGCAAGGATGGTTCAACATTAGTAAAATAATCAACATCATCCATCACACAAATAAAACAAAGGAAAAAACCACACGATCATATTAATTGATGCAGAAGAGCATCTGAAAAAATCCAACACCAATTCCTGATCAAAACTCTCAGCCAAATACTAATAGAAGGAACATTCTTTAACATAATAAAGGATATGTATGCAAAACCAAGAGCAAACATTATTCTCAATGGATAGAGACTGAAACCATTCACCCTGTGAACAGGAGCCAGACAAGGATGCCCTCTATCACCACTTCTATTCAACACTGTATTGGAAGTCCTAGAGAGGGGAATAAAGCAAGAAAAAAATAAAAAATCCAAGACATCTAAATTGGCATTGGAAGAAGTCAAACTATCCTTATTTACTGATGATATGATCCTATACCTAGAAAATCCAGGAGACTCAGTGAAAAACTACTGTAGTTAATTGAGATTCAGCATAGTGGCAGGATACAAGATCAACATTCAAAAATCATTTGGATTATTCTACACCAGCAAAGAGATTATTGAAAAAGAAATGAGGAAATCAATATACTTTATAATAGCTACCAAAAAAATTTTCACCAGGGACACAAAAGAACTGCAGAAAGAAAGCTACTAAAGACTACTTCAAGAAACCATGAAAGATTTACATAAATGGAAGAACATACCATGGTTATGGATAGGGATATTGGACATTTTGAAAATGTCATTTCTACCCAAAGCAATCTATATATTCAATACACCAGTCCAGATCCCATCAATTTTCTTCAAGAATATGGAAAAAACAATCACTAACTTTACATGGAAAGGAAAAAGACTTCAAATAAGCAAAGCACTATTGAAGAAGAAGAACAAAGTTGAGGTCTCACACTGCTGGATCTCAAAGCCTACTACACAGCCACAGTAGTCAAAACTGTATGATATTAGTACAATGACGGACACATAGACCAGTGGAACAGAATTGAGAAGCCAAAAATAGATCCATTGACTTATGTTAAGCTGATTTTTGACAAAGAGCTGAAATCCATTACATGGGGAAGTGATGGTCTCTTTAAGAAATAGTGCTGGCAAAACTGCATATCCATTTGCAGAAAAATTAAACAAGAGCTATACCTCACACCACACACAAAAACTAACTCCAGATGGATCAAAGATTTAAATGTGAAAACTAAAATTATAAAGTTCCTCAAGAAAAAATAAGGGGATATTTAGAGACCCTAATATATGGCAGAAATAAACTATCAAGCATAACCTAAAATGCATAAAGAGCAGAAGAGAAACTAGATGAATGGGACCTTCAAAAAATTAAAATTGTATGTGCTTCCAAAGACTTCTCCAAAAGAATAAAAAGAAAGCCTACAGGTTCGGAAAAAAATATTAGGCAATGACAATATCTGACTAGGGACTTATCTCTAAAATTTATAGAAAACTCCAACACCTCAACAACAAAAAGAAAAATAATCCAATTAAAAAATCAGCAGAAGACATGAAGAGACACTTCACCAAAGAGGAAATTCAGGCGGCCAACAAATACATGAATAAATGCTCTCAATCATTAGTCATTAGAGAGATGCAAATCAAAACAATGAGCTACCATATTGCCCTAGTTCTAGTAGCAAAGTTCAACAAGACAGAAAATAACGAATGCTGGCAAGGTCGTGGATAGATTGGGACTCTCATACTCTGCTGGTGGGACTGTAAAATGATACAACCACTGTGGAAAACAGTATGGTGATTCTTTAAAAAGTTGTAATTAGAAATATCATTTGACCTTACAATCCCATTACCAGGCATATATTCTAATGAAGTGAGAGCCAAGAAAAGAACAGATATATACACATCCATGTTCATCACAACAGTATTTACAATAGCCAAAATATGCAAACAACCTAGATGTTCATCAACAGAAGAATGGATAACCAAACTAGGGTAATATACACAATGGAATATTATGCAACCCTAAAGAATAATATAGAATCAGCAAAACACCACATAACATGGATGAACTTGGAGGACATTATGCTGAGTGATATAAGTCAATCACAGAAAGATAAATATTGTATTAGGCCAGTATTGTAAAAAGTCAATGAAAG
The DNA here is from genome assembly GCF_000298275.1 of Orycteropus afer afer. Lineage (NCBI taxonomy): Eukaryota > Metazoa > Chordata > Mammalia > Tubulidentata > Orycteropodidae > Orycteropus > Orycteropus afer. Next base: position 856,367 of record NW_006922292.1, read on the forward strand.
GTTTATATATGGAGGGAAATTTTCTTTCTTGGTTACCAGGGGTAGGAGGGAAGGGAACACTGCTAGACAGGTAGAGACAAGTATTAATTCTGGTGAATAGAAGGGTGATGTACCAAACATAAGTGATCAACGCAGTGACATTGAGGAAGAAGAAGACGTAGAGAGCTGCATGAGAGGTACAGACAACAAAGATGAACCCTTTTGCACATACAGCACTGCATTGTCAGTGATGACAAACATTGATCTACAGGTGGATAGATGAGTGGACAGGCTGAACTATTGTTTGTCTATGCAGTGGGGAGTGTGCCCATGACCATATACAGTTGTTACACAATGTTTCTACAAGTGCATATTTATGTTCCGTAAGAATTTCCAAAAAAGCCTTGAGCCCCAAGCTTACAGGTGAGGAGAGACAATACAGGGACGCCAGAGTAGCAGGCC
>NW_006922292.1:881851-883075 GCF_000298275.1 Orycteropus afer afer
AATGGCCAGACTTCGTCTCACCTATTTTGGTCATGTTGTCAGAAGGGACCATTCCCTGGAGAAGGATGTCATGCTTGGTAGGGTGGAGGGTCGACAAAAGAGGGGGAGGCCTTCAACGAGATGGATTGACATGGTGGCAGCGATGATGGGCTCAAGTATAGCAGGGATTGTGGGCCTGGTGCCGGATCGGGCAGTGTTTCATTCTGCTGTGCATGGGGTCGCTATGAGTGAGAAATGACTCGCTGGCACTTAACAACAACAACAACAATGGGAGAAATATTGAATGATGCAGGAAACATCAAAAGAAGATGGAAGGAATACAGAGAGTCATTGTACCAAAAAGAACTGGTCGATCTTCATCCATTTCAGGAGGTGGCATATGATCTAGAACCAATGGCCTTGAAGGAGGAAGTTGAAGCTGCAATGAAGGAATTTGCAAAGAACAAAGGTCCCGGAATTGATGTAATACCCATTGAGATATTTCAATAAATGGATGCCACACTAGAGGCACTCGTTGAGTTATGCCAAGAGATTTGGAAGACAGCTACCTGGCCAACTGACTGGAAGAGATCCATATGTGTACCTATTTCAGAGAAAGGTGATCCCACAGAATGTGGAAATTGTCGAACTATATCATTAATATTGCATGCAAGTAAGATCTTACTGAAGATATTTCAAAAACGGTTGCAGCAGTATATTGACAGAGAACTTCCAGAAGAAGTGGAACAAGGCATATCATAACTGTTGTCAGATGGATCATGGCTCAAAGCAAAGAATACCAGAAAGATGTTTACTTGTGTTTTATTGACTATGCAAAAGCATCTAATTGTGTGGATTATGACAAATTATGGATTACATTGAGAAGAGTGGGAATTCCTGAACACTTGATGGTACCCATGTGAAACCTGTACATTGACCAGGAGGCTGTCGTTTGAACAGAAAAAGGGGACACCACATGGTTTAAAATCATGAAGGGAGTGTGTCGGGGTTGTATCCTTTCTGCATACTTATTCAATGTATATGCTGAGCAAATAATCAGAGAAACTGGATTATATGAAGAAAAATGTGGCATCAGGATTGGAGGAAGAATCATTAACAACCTGAGATATGCTGAGGATACAACTTTGCCTGCTGAAATTGAGGATGACTTGAGGCACTTATTGATGAAGATTGAAGAATGCAGCCTACAGTATGAATTACATCTCAATATAAAGAAAACAAAAA
>NW_006922292.1:883912-884423 GCF_000298275.1 Orycteropus afer afer
ATGTCATTCTTTTTCAATTTACCATTCTTGTCATAGTTGACTACATTGTGGTGTAATTCAAAGTGATGAATAGTAATGCCTATTAGATTGATCTTTATGCATTCTATTTCATTTTGACAGCTTCCATTTCTCATAGATTCATACTTCATACATCTCACATTCTGATTATTAATGGATTTTTGCAGCTGTTTCTTCTTATTTTGAATCTTGCCACATCAACAAATGAAGGTCACAAAAGATTTACTCCATCCAGGTCTTTAAGGTTCATTCTACTTTGAGAAGCAGCTCTTCTCAACTCTTTCAACCTGAGGGGCTCATCTGCTGACACTATATCAGATAGTATTTTACTGCTAATTTTTTCTGGCATTATATCAGACAATGTTTCATTGCATTTCATAAGGTTTTCAGTGATCAATTTCATTCAGAACCAGATAAGAAAGCAATAAAAGAACAAAATGGATGTCTGAAGAGACTTTGAAACTTTCTCTGGAATGTAGATAGCTAAAGCCAA
>NW_006922292.1:885168-890113 GCF_000298275.1 Orycteropus afer afer
AAAAAAAAAAAAAGCCTTCATGAATTTATGATATACCCATTGAGATTTTTGAACAAATGCAACAAATGGATGCAGAACTGTAGGTGCTCATTCACTTATGCCAAGAAATTTGGAAGATAGCTACTGGCCCACAGAACAGAAGAGATCCATATTTGTGTCCATTCCAAAGAAAGGTGATCAAACAGAATGCAGAAATTACCAAAAAATATCATTGACAGCACACATAACTAAAATTTTCCTGAAATTATTGCAAAAATGATTGCAGTAGTACATCATCAGTGAACTGTCAGAAACTCAAGCCACATCTGAAAAATAGCATGGAATGAGAGATATTGTTGTTGATGTCAGATGGATCTTGGCTGAAAATAAAGAATACCAAAAAGATGTTTACCTGTATTTTATTGTTTATGCAAATTAAGCCAAATCTGTGGATCATAACCAATTATGTTTAACAGTGTGAAGAAAAGGAATTCCAGAATATTTAACTGCGCTTATGAGGAACCTGCACATAGATAATGAGGCAGTCATTCAAACAAAATTAAGTGGAACTCTGTGGTTAAAATCAAGAAAGGTATACATTAGGGGTTTATCTGTTCACCACACTTACTCAGTCTGTATGCTGATCAAATAATCAGAGATCTGTACTATATGAAGAAGAATGAGGCAACCGGATTGGAGCAAGACTAACTAACAACTGGTAACATACAGATGACATAACCTTGCTTGCTGAAAGTAAGGAAAACTATAAATAAGCACTTACTAATGAAGATCAAAAGAGCTCTGGTAGCTTAGTGTCTAAGACACTTGACTGCTAACCAGAGGCTGTCAGTTCAAACCCACCAGCCACTCCTCAGAAGGAAGGTTGGGTAATCTAATTCTGTAGTGATACCACCTCAGAAACTCAAGGAGAGGTCATTATGAGTCGGGTCTGACTCGAAGGCAAACAACAACAATCAAGATCAAAGACCACAGTCTTTGGTGTGGATTCACCTCAACAAAAAGAAACCAAAAATCTCAAAATTTGACCAATAAACAACATTATGATAAACTGAGAAAAGATTGATGTTGTCAGCAATTTCATTTTACTTGGATCCACAATCAACACCCGTGGAACCAGCAGTCAAGAAATCAGATGCCATATTATACTGGGTAAATCTGTTGCAAAAAAATTCTTTAAAATATTGAAAAGCAAAGATGTCATTTTGAAGACTAAGGTGCACCTGACCCTAGCTATGGTATTTTCAATAGCCTCATATGTATATGAGAGCTGGAAAATGAATAAGGAAGACCAAATAATCAATGCCTTTGAATTGGAGTTTGGTTAAGAATATGGAATATTTGGTGAACGAATATTGATTGGCCAGACTTCCTTTCTCATACTTTTTGGTCCTGTTGTCCAAAGGGCCCAGTCTCTGGGGAAGAATACTATTCAAGGTAAAGTAGATGGATGGACATAGTGGATGCAACAATGGAACCAAGCATGGCAGCAACTGTGAGTATGGTGCAGAATTGGGCAGTGTTTCATTCTGTTGCACATTAGGTCACTATCATGGAGTCAATTCCATTGATTGGAATCAACTAGATGGCATTTAACAACAAGAAGAAACAACCTAACAACATGTAAAATCAATTTATGTAATACGGTATAATATTATATGGTATATAAAACTCATTGCTGTCACGTCAATTCTGACCCATAGGTACAGGACAAAGGAGAACAGATTGTCACATCTTTCTTATGTGACACTGAGACTCTAGTGTCTTTGAAATACTGACCTTTTGGTTAGCAGCTGAACATTGAATCATTAGGGCTCCTTAAGATGATATATACTATTATATGATATAAATCTATCATTATATAATATATAATATATGTCATTTTATGTTTGTATGTATCACTATATATTTAATTTATATATAGGGAGATATATAGATATACATATATATCTATATATCTATGTATGTATGTATGTATCTATCTATCTATCTATCTATCTATCTATATAAACAAAACAAAACCCCCTGCCGATGAGTCGAATCCGACTCATAGCGACCCATCCTTGGGTTTCCGAGGCAGTATCACTACGGAAGTAGATTGCCCAACCTTCTTTCCTAGGAATGGCTGGTGGGATTGAACCACAAGCCTTCTGGTTAGCAGTCACATGCCTTAGGCACTACACCACCAGAGCTTGTATACACACACACACACACACACACACACATTTTTATGTTAACCATCTAACTTATGGTTCTGGTTTAAAGATATATACATTCAGAACATATTTGTTTTTATTTCTGCCTGATACTAGATGGGCACCACCATTTTTTAATAATTAAATTTCACATTCAACCTCTCTATGTGATATGTGACTCTATTTAATCTCTGTCATATATCATGTGATAAAAAATCCAACTTCAAACTCACGTGAGGACAGCTTATTATCACAATTTTGTTGGGATGATTTCTGCCTGATTTCAATCCCTTGGACATTCTGAGCTATGCTTTATTGGTAGAACCTTTGCCTATGCTATTCTTCTCTTATAGAAAGTTCTACTCTCTCTCACACTCATAATAGTTTCTTCTTATCCCTCTAAGACATTTTCCCTGAATATGATATTTTCCTTGTTACATGCTTACGTAAACTCATGTAATTTTCTGTTTTAATATTTTTAGGAGGTTTCATCAATACCATTAAATCAGCTTCTTGCACTACCAACAGACAGAGTTTTCCTAAGCATAGACTCCATCTCAGGGTTTCTCATCATGCCATGCTTCACACCTCCTACACTTTGTTCAAACAAAGGAGACCTGTTGATTATTTTTCTTATTAACACTCCTATCACTTGGTTCTTTTCTCTTCCATTATAAAAATCTAACTCAAAATTTCCTATCTCTCCAGAATTTCAAGAGTGTAAAAGAGAAATAATTTACAAGCAGTCTCATTTAAAATTAAAAAGCTTCACCACTGTTATGCTCTATCATTTATACTATCAATATAGAGAAGCAGAGAGTTATGCTCAATCATTGACTTCACCAAGTACATGTGTGAGCAAGGGCAAAATATTTTCTCCCATAAGGACTAAAACCAACCAAACAAACAAATAAACAAACTCACTGCCATCAAGTTAATTCCAATTCATAGCAACCCCCTTGGGTTTCTGAGGTGGTAAATCTTTATGGAAGTAGGTTGCCTTGTCTTCCTTCTGTAGAGTGGCTGGTGGATTCGAACCATCTACTATCTGATTAGCAGTCAAATGCCTTAGGCACTACTCCATCAGAGCTCCTTCTATAATGACTAGACATTAAATTAATTCTTAAGTGAAATTAACATCAGAGGAAGGCATTACTGAAAGAATATGTAGGTAACAAGTAAAACAATCACAACAAAAAAAAAATAATTGAGAAGTCTGGTCTCCAGAAAGAAACTTAAGCACATTTCACTATTTGTATCTGTGATGTAAAGCTCTGCACTGCCTTCTGATTGTACTTGTCCAAGTTCATTCTTCCCTTGCTCGTTTGAAAGACTTATTCTATCCATCGATTTCTACATTAATGTAGCTTTTTGATGAAATTCTAAAGTACTAAATTTTGATTTTCTCCTGTTTCTGAGATCTTGAGAAAATTAATCTCACTGTCCATCAGTTGTTTGTACAATGAGATCAATACTACTGTCCTACCTCATTAGGTTCTTATGAGAGTTAAATCATATAATACATGGAAAACACTTGGAAGCATGTTTGAAACATAATAATGCTAATGAGTACTAGTTATTACAAATTATCAGTTTTACTATTGTCATCCCTGAATTATTTCTGGTTCCATTGTTTCTTCTAGCCATCATAATTTGTCAGTAAGATACAAAACACTTAAAGCCAGAATGGTGCCACATTTTATTTTTAAATTATCTAGACTTCATGAGGCATTAAGATTTCTGTCCCATCTAGTTTGGGGTCTAAAAAGAGAGAACTGTATTTTATCTGAGTTTGAATATGTCCAAGTATTGAGCTGCAGATTTTCTTTCTAGTGACACCAAGTATCCAGCTATTATGGTTTTATGGGCCTGATTCATAATTTATATACCTACCAGAGTTTTATAGCTTTGGTTGGCACTGATACCCTTGACTAGTTCCTTCTAGCAATTCTGTTTTGCTCCCCAGAAACTATGTGTTATTTCTTAAAAAAGATGAATAATTCTAGTTCAGTAATTTAATTTGCATATTATTTTATGATCCTGTGGTTCTCTTTTGTCAGTGCCAGGTAACCAAAGTGATTTAGAGTAAGATAGTGCCTCTTTTTTTTTTTTTTTTTTTCCCCAGCTCCTGAATTTGGCTTTCCTTGAATTATATATGACCCACAGGAAGAGATTAAAGCCTCCAGAATTCCACTCAGGCACATAGTCTAAAAGAAGGTGGCAGTGATTTTTCAGGGTTAAAAGAAAGGGAGGCAATAGATATATCACGAGCAGCCAGTAGCATATTGAGATTATGATGACTATCAGTATCTACTACCTTCTTTTCTTGGTTTTCTCTCCATATGAATTTTTCTAGAATAGGTAGTATAGCTCTTCACCACAAGACAGCACAGCATAGTATCAATAGTGGAGAAGAAAACTTTCCTAATTACCCAACTGTGCCTCTTTCTGCGCATTCTTTGGCAGGATGGTGAATGTATATTTGAATTCATATCTAGAACGCTGGTCAGTTATGTCAGGAAGTGGGATTAATTCAATTTATTTCATGAGCCGCTGTCAGGAGCCAAAATTTATATCCACCTTTTTGTGTGGCTTGGAAAACATTACAAATACACTGTCTAATTTTTTCATCCAGACACCTTCCTTGTCCATTTCCCCAAACCACATAAGCATTTAAACTTTTAAGGAGTATTATTTGATATTGTTGTTGTTATGTGCCATCGAGTTGGACACAAATCATATTATTTGATATG
>NW_006922292.1:890213-904266 GCF_000298275.1 Orycteropus afer afer
ATTAATTTCTTTTATTATTATTATTATAGAATATCTGGAAACTAAACTTTATTGCTTAAACATATGGTATTCCCATAATGGAGAAAAAAAAAAATACATTGTCAAATGAAACAACAGAAAAAGTTATAATGTATTTAGGATAAGGAAAAACAAATAAAGACCAATATACTGCGTTTAAGTGAAAGAGAGACTTTTTCCATTTATATCAGGGCAACACAGCCATAAATTTTTCATTGCTAATAATTATACATCAGCAGAGGACAGGGATAGACAATTGTGGTTTAGAGGAGGGTTGCTATAGCACTTTTCAAAACTGCCATAAAAGCTGCATATTGCACCTCAACTATCTCCAATAATTATTTACAGGAAACAGCCATCCTTTTGGTTTAGACATTGGCATTCATGTTGATATGGTCTTACAACAAAATAGAGACAGACTGAGGAAAACATCAGCTGGATCATGAAGTAATTATGGAGCAGGAGAATAACTTTTTGTGTCACAAGGGCAGTTGAGATTCACATGAGAATAAAACCAAATCTGACACAGTGAAACCAGGCATATGTGGGCTAGGTCTATTCAGACACACACATAGGCACCTGTGGTAAGAGAATGAGCAGGTAGTGTCCCCATGGTGCGAGGAGACCCCTGCCAGCACCAGGCAAGCTTCTCCTATTTACAATTACTCCCTGGATCAGTCATTCCTGGTTCAGTCCAGAAGGTCTCAATGTTTCTTTAAAGGCAAATACCAACTATTTTAGGAGCTCTGGTAGTGCAGTGCCTAAGGCACTTGACTGCCAACCAGAAGGCTGGTGGTTCAAACCCACAAGCCACTCCTCAGAAGGAAGGTTGGGCAATCTACTTCCATAGTGATACTGCCTCGGAAACCCAAGGGGGGGGTCGCTCTGAGTCAGGGCTGACTCGATGGCACATAACAACAACAACAACCAACTACTTTATTTTCTATTAAGTTTATGAACTTCCAAGGGTACACAAATCTCTAGACTGATTGGTTACAGGTCACGTCCTGGTTCTGACGGAATCATGTCACATTTGTCAAGCCAGGATATATCTACTACCCATGTGTCTAGGGCTAGGTTTATTAAGGAGCTTTCAGATTTATAGACCATGTTCGTTGTTCATTGACATTCATCACTTGAGTATAAAGACCAGGACAGGTTATATATATATATATTTTTTCCCCTATAGTTAAAGAGTCTGTAATCAGACTAAAAAAAAAGAAAAAAAAAGACAAAGAAGGGAGTAATGGATAAAGAAAAATAGAACATAAAAACATACATGACAGACATGAGTAGTTGAAAAAGAGAAAAATTTGACCTCACTAAGAGCTGTCTTCAGAGTGCTGTTTTCTATAAATAATTTCTGCAAGGTGCAATTTTTGCAGAGAAGGGACTATGACTTGCTCTGCATCCCAAGCTAAAATTTATAAGCAGTGGCTAAAACACATCCACTGAAAATCCTATGGGGGCACAGCTCTACTTTAATACATATGGAGTCCTCATGTGTCAGAATTGACTCAAAGGAAACACAGTTTTCTGTTCTGTTTTTTTTTTTTTTTTTTGTTTAGTGATAAAAAAGAGCAAAACATTTTAATTTAAAGTATAAAACCTCAAGTAGAACTGGCTTAAACAAAAGGGAAGTATATCAAAACTTCACCCCAAAATCTGAGGAAATTTAAGCAGCCATTGGGAAATACCAATATTGTTAGGATTCTACATAGACGGATTTCTTTTTCTCTTAAACTAGGTTAACTCATAGACAAGAGAAATATGGCAACATTAGCTCTCTTACTTCATATAGTAAAGTCTTCCCAAAAAGATGGATGGACCTGCCTCTGTAGTTCCTGGAAACAGCTCTAAACATCTGCTTCCCTCTCGGAAGTGACAATCCTGGGAGATGAGGCCATGGTGTTCTGGACTCAATTAGCCAAACAATTGTTCTGGCTAATTGTGCAGGAGAGCAGACCTCATCTCTTTTGAGAGATACAGGCACATCCTCTCCTTCTCATAGTGTGGCCTATTTTCCTTCTTGTCCAAGAAAAAGGAGTTTTGAATTTCCATCTTTTAGTACTCAAGATTAGCATTTTTCTATGAATCTGTCTATATCTCTAACATGTATACCTATGTTGATGTTATTAGCTGCTGTGAAGTAAGCTATGACTCATAGTGACCCCACTCCCAACAGAACACAATGCTACCTGGTCCTGAGTCATCTCCATGATAAGTCGAGGATATAACCATTGTGACCCACAATGGTTTTTCATTAGCTGATTTTCAGATGTAGATCTCTACACTTTTCTTTCATCTAAGTCTGGAACTTCTACTGAAACCTGTTCAGCATCACAACAACATGTAAGCCTCCACTGATAAATGGATGGTGGCTGCACTTGAGATGCACTGTCTGGGAATCAAACCTAGGTCTCTCACAAGGAAGGTGAGAATTCTACAATTGTACCACCACTACATCTATGTCTATGTACATATATACACATGTATATATATTTGGTCTGAAACTTACCTCAGCAGTTCCTAACCCTTATAGTAGTGGCTTTCTGTCACTTTTCTTCTTCTTCTCTCTTTTTTTTTTTTTTTTTTTTAATAATCTATCACCTTGACACTAATGAAATGTTTTCAACATTCAGAAGCCAATAATAATACTCACAGCAGACCAATTCTATCCCCTCGTGTTACATTTCATGCCAAAATGTACTCAGGGGATATAAATTAATAGATCCAAATAAACTAAAATAAATAAGTAAATAATAATAATAAAAACAAAATTCTTGTCTTCAATTCCTGTTCAAGGTTCAAGAAGTTCCTGGGAAGATTTAAGTTGATGTGACTTGAATCATGTGAAGTCAACATGATGAGAGGCAGATATCTTCATTAGAAACTCGTGACTGAAGTCAAAGGAAGAAGAGTTCTATAGAAAACAGGAGAAAGAACCCCAAGGATAAGAAAAATAAGCTGGACAGATCATTGAGCTCTGTGAATCATATCCACCAGAAGGAACCAACAAGCAATTGAATGAGAGTCCATGCTTATTAGTTAGCTTCATATCTCTACAGACAACCAAATAGATGATATTTAGATTACTCATTCATGAATTTTTTTGGGAAAAAAAAAGTGATTGGGTATTCACAACAACAGAAAAATGGCTACTAAGATTGTTTATGTGCAACTAAACACCTCAAAAGTTTTAGTTCCTTGGTTTGGATGTTTAGGGTCATAGTTTTATGGATTATCTCAGTTAATTGGTCTAACAACATGTTTAGTGTTTCTGTTCTACCTCCTGGTTTATTGCATAGTCCCTGGCATCTTAAAAGCTTGCAAGTGGCAATCCAAGACACAATCAATCTCTATCTGCATGGAGCAATAGAGGAAGAAGATTGAGAAATAACAGGAGGGTGTGGAGTTAGTGGCTAATTGCCTCTGTGAACAACTATTTGTTTTGCTATGTGACCAAAAAAACTGAATGGTACCCAGCTGTCATTACTGAACATTTTGATAAAAGATTCTAGAGAAGAATCTTCACCAAAACAGGAAAATGCAGAACAGAATTTCAAATTCTTATGTGCTCCAAACTTGCTAGAGCCATGGAGATTAGATGAGCCATTGAAACTATTGCCTTGAGATAAACCCTAAACCATAAATATCCCTTGAAGTTTTCTTAAAACCCAAAATAGGTTAGCTTCACTAGGAGACCCTATCTACCTTGACTGTTGTGCTCATTTAAGAGCTGTCTATATGAGATCAAAGTGAAAACAGCAACTCAAAAGAAAATTTACAGAACAGTGAGTTTATGTTAATGGAGGAGGAACAACTTAGTAATTGAAGATAAGAATGATTGCACAACTGTAAGAATGTAATCAATGTCAATGAACTGTAGGCATAGAAGCTGTTCAATTGGTGTTTGTTCTGCTGTGTATCTTTTCAACAAAAAAAATATATATTTGTACATATATATATACATATGTGTATATATATATATATATATATAGAGAGAGAGAGAGAGAGAGAGAGAGAGAGAAAAGGAGAGAAAGGAAAAAGGTAAGGGAAAATTAAAAAATGAAGGAGGAAAGAAACATAACTGAGTACCTGAGTACTTAGGTTGTGCAAATTATGTTGATTTATAGGTATACAGATTTGCACTCATTCCTTCTCATTTTTATGTTGACAGTATTATTATTACTATTTTTTCTATGTATCTAAGACTTCAGATCATAGTACTATCTCATATTTATGATTTCTTTTGTTTATTTACTTTCTCCTAAGTCTGAGTCTAAATATATTTTTGAGTCTCTTGATAAATCTCAAAATTTTTGGACACTTTTGTCTCTCAGCTCCATGCTAGGTCAGATGTGGAACTTCATAGCTTTCTTTTAACTCACACACAAAGATTCTCATATATGCACACATAAATTAAACAGAGCCACTACCAAACCATTTTTATGTTTAGGGGTCTTTAGAGAAGTTTGACAGACAATGTCAGTAGCATCCAAGAAAGTTAGATAGTTAAAGTTGAATATGTATTGCTCATCATGATAAAAATGTTTGAACTGCAGAAAACTTGGCAGCCATCTCTGTGGTAGTTCAGTTTGTATGTCAACTTGGCTGGGCCTAGTTGAGTGTCTGGGTAGCTGGTGGTAGGTATTTCCCATGATAAGAATGATAATCAGCTCCATGTGGCATCTACCATAAGCAGCTGAGTAGCTGCCTTTGGGATGTCCTCTGCTTTCTGTATGTCTGGAGAAGCCTTGGGGATAGTAGCTAGCTTATGGCACCTTGGACCCTGCATGTAGCCGTGTCGTTGTTCAGCAGCCTCCCATGCTCTGCCAACCTTGGAACTTACAATGGACTTGAATTAATAGCCTGCCGTGTGATTTGGTATTATTGGGACTGTGCCTTGTTACTTGTCAACAATGGGCTTGACGGCCTCAGCAGCCAGCAGCTGTCTAAGTGAAGAAAAGAACTTGAACTTAAAGTCTCCAAATTGTAAGAATAAACTCCTGTTTGTTAAGGTCATGCTATTTGTGGCATATTCTTGTCAGAGTGGCACTAGGTAACCAAAACAAACTCCCTCATTCTTCCACTCTTCAAATCTCTGTTCTTTTTATTCTACATCTTTCCATCTATGTTTATTTCTAATGCAGAATCCTTTTGATATATTATTTTCCCTTACCTTTCTCTAAAGCTTGCTTCCAAGTCTTTCAGGAAGGTGTATTGAAGGTTAAGATATTTGGCTTAACAAAGAAAGTTCATTCATTCAAGAAGAAAGTGAATAATATCTGTCATCATTAACTACTTCCACTGTAACATAACTATCTCAAGTAGGTGACTTTAAAGAACAGAAATTTATTTTGTCAGATTTCTGGATGCTAAAAATCCAGATCACAGTTGTGACCATATGGATTTCTTCCTTGTTGATAACCTGAAGTATTACTTGCTTCCTTGCAATTCTATAGCTTTTAGACAATCATCACATGGTATACATGTGATATGTATATGTGCATGCCTCTATTTCTATCTGTTCTTTTCATAATTCAAATTATTTTATTTAGAACCCACTGTGTTAGACTGGGTTCTCTGAGAAACAAAAACTGTAAAGTTTATATATAGGAAGAAAGAGAAATTTATCTTAGGAAAATGGCTCACACACTTATAGAAGCTGGCAAGTCCCAAGTTCTTGGATCAAATGTCAAGCTGGAGGCTTTTCCTGACTCTCACAGATGCAGGAGCTGGGGACCTCAAGGTTGGCAAGCAGTATACTGGCTGTTGACTCCCACGGATGATGCATCCAAGATCTCCAGGCTGAATGATGGATTGTTCGCTCATGGACAGTTTTAGGCAGCACAACAGAGTCCCGAACCACAGAAGAGTGTCTCTTTTCCCAGGATGTCCATAAATATACTGGAAGCAGGCCACACTCCTAGGGAAACTTCCTTTCAATGGATTGGTTTCTCAAAACATATTCATCTGATCCCATCATGGGAACAACCCACATCACAGCTGCTTAAACCACACAGAATTGTGATCCAGCCAAGTTGACACACAGTTCCAACTATCACAGTTCACCCCTTGTCCACTTGGCAGGTTTACACATCTTCTTAACCATATATAATCTCTAAATAAGGACAATTATAGAGTCATATTGGCACCTAACATGATATGCTAACACATGTACAACCAAAATGTGTTAATCTTATTTGTATTTCACAGTTCATACCAGAAGGAAACAAAAATATATGATGCACATATACAATGAAGAAATACAACAATCACAGTCCTCATTTCTGCAACTGGTCACATGGTCATAGCTGATATTCAGAACTACCTTCTTCCACCATTCTGTATTTCCTTTGACTTCAGCAAGCTCCTCACCTGGTTGTGGTTCTTTGCCTGGTGGGGTGACCCAAACCTTCATTCTTGAAGGGTCTGAGCTATTAGCAGTCATATCAGAATTGGGTTGCTGTAATTTTCCATTGACTCTAATCACAGTGCATGGTAGTACTAAGAGACATCCTAAAGAATCTCCTGTAGCCCAGACATATTCTTCTTTACCTTCATTATATAAAGTCAATTCAATTTCTCCTTGGTAATCAGGATCTACCACACTAGATAGTACAGTAATGCCCTTCTTTGTCTGCTTATTCAGAGGCATGAGGAAGCCAAAATGACTGCGTAGCATTCTTAATTTCTAGTTCAATGCATCAGTATTGTGTCTCAAGTGGGAGAGTCCCTCCCTTTGGGACTAAGATAGCCAGACCCGCAGAGCGTATGGTAGCAGTGGCAGGAAGCAAAAATTTTTTTGAATGGGTCACTAGGGGTAATAGTGAATGGTACCACTCCTGTTTCCACCCATTGGTTCCTGGACCCATGAATCCTGGCTATTGGAGAAACAGCACCAAAAATTTGGATGCTGGTTTAGAGCATATACAGCCTCCTGGAGATCATTGCCCCAACCCTTCAAGGTATTGTGTTTTCAGTAGGCCATTCCATAGTTCTATCAAGCCAGCTGTTTCAGGATGTTGGGAACTTAGTAGGACCATTGCATTCCATGAGCATAGGCCCATTGCTTCACTTCATTTGTTGTGAATGAGTCTCTTGATCTGAAGCAATGCTGTGTGGGATACCATGACAGTGGATAAGGCATTCCGAAATCCACAAATGGTAGTTTTGGCAGAAGAATTGCATGCAGGGAAGATGAATCCATATCCAGAATAAGTACCTATTTCAGTAAGAAAAAAACGCTGTCCTTCCATGATGGAAGTGGTCCAATGTAATAAACCTGCCACCATGTTGCTGGCTGATCACCCCAAGGAACGGTTCCATATCACGGACTCAGTGTTGGTCTCTGCTGCTGGCAGATTGGGCACTCAGCAGTGGCAGTAGAAAATCAGCTTTGGTACTGGGAGTTCATGTTGCTAAGCCCATGCATAACCTCTATCCCTGCCACCATGACCACTTTGTTCATGAGCCCATTGAGCAATGACAGGATTATCTGGGGAAAAAGGATGGCTGGTTTCCACTGAACGTGTCATCCTATCCACCTTATTGTATGTCCTCTTTGGCCAAGGTCACCTTTTGGTGGGCATTCACATGAGACACAAATATCTTTATTCTTTTGGCCCAGTCAGAGAGATCTATCTACATACCTCTTCCCCATACATCCTTGTCACCAATCTTCCAATCATGCTCCTTCCAATTTCCAGATCAATCAGCCAAGCCATGAGCCACAGCCTATAAATCCATATATAATTGGACACCTTGACATTTCTTATTCCATGCAAAGTAACAGCCATATGCACGGTTCGAAGTTCTACCTATTGGGAGGATTTCCCTTCACCACTGTCCTTCAAGGAAGCCCCAGAAAGGGACTGCAGTGCTAGTGCTGTCCACTTTCAAGTGGTGCCTGCATGTTGCACAGAACCATCTATAAACAAGGCAAGAGATTTATCTTCCTTAGTCGACTGATCATAAGGAACTCCCCATGAAACCATAGGTGCAGACTGGGAGAAAGAAGGTAATGTGACTGGAATGGAGACCATATAAATTTGGGCCACTTCCTCATGAAACTTACTTGTGCCTTCAGGTCCTGTTCAAGCCTGATCTCTGATATACCAGTTCCATTTAATGATGAAGTTCTCTGTGCACATCCAAATTTATGACTCTGTGGGTCAGACAACATCCAGTTCATGATGGGAAGCTCAGGCCTCATGGTCACTTGGTGGCCCATGGTCAGGCATTCAGTCTCTACTAAAGCCCAATAACAAGCTAAAAGCTGTTTCACAAAAGGAGAATAGTTACCTGCAGAGGATGGCAAGGCTTTGCTACAAAATACCAAGCGTATGCATTGTGGATCACCAATAGGACCTGCCAAAGATTCCAAACATCATCTCTATCTACTATAGACACTTCAAGCACCATTAGATCAGCCAGATCATATGGCCCAAGTGGCAGAGCAACCTGCACAGCAGCCTGAACCTGTTGCAGAGCTTTCTGTTGTTCTGAACCCCACTCAAAACTAACAGCTTTCTGAGTCACTTGATATATAGGGTACAGCAACACACCCAAATGAGGGATCAGTTGCCTCCAAAATCCAAAAAGGCCCACCAGACATCATGCCTCCTTTTTAGTTTTGGTGGAAGCCAGATACAATAACTTATCCTTCACTTTAGTAGGAATATCTAGACATGCCTCACACCATTGGACACCTAGAAATTTCACTGAGGTGCAAGGTGCCTGAATTTTTGTTGGGTTTCTTTGCCAACCTCTAGCACACTGATGTCTCACCAATAAGTCTAGAGTCATTGATACTTCTTCCTTACTTTGTCCAATCAGCATAATGTTATCAGTATAATGGAGCAGTGTGATGTCTTGTGGAAGGGGAAGGTGATCAAGATCCCTATGGACTAAATTATGACATAGTGCTGGGAACATGATGTACCCCTGACAAAGCACTGTGAAAGTACACTGTTGGCTTTGCCAGCTGAAGAGAAACTGCTTCTGATGGTCTTTTGAAATTGGTATTGAGAAAAAGGCATTGGCCAGATCAATAGCTGCATACCAAGTACCAGGAGATGTACTAATTTGCTCAAGCAATGAAACCATATCAGGAACAGCAGCTGCAAATGGAGTCACCACCTGATTAAGTTTACAATAATCTACTGTCATTATCCAAGATCCATTTATTTTTTGCACAGGCCAAATAGGTGAATTAATGGAGATGTGGTGGGAATCACTACCCCTGCATCCTTCAAGTCCTTGATCATGGCAGTAATCTCTGCAACCCCCCCCCCAGGGATGTGGTATTTCTTTTAATTTACTGTTTTTGTAGGTAGAGGCAGTTCTAATGTCTTCCACTTGGCTTTTCCTACCATAACAGTCCTTACTCCACATGTCAGGGACCCAATGTGGAAATTCTGCCAATTGCTCAGTGTATCTATTCCAATTATGCATTCAGGAACTGAGGAAATCACTATTGGATGGGTTCAGGGACCCACTGGACCCACTGTGAGATGCACCTTAGCTAAGACTCCATCAATAACTTGACCTCCATATGTCACCACTCTGACTGGTGGGCTACAAGGACACTTTAGGTCTTCTGGAATTAGTGTCAGTTCAGAGCCAGTGTCCAGTAATCCCGAAAAAGTCTGATTATTTCATTTTCCCCAATGAACAGTCACTCTCATAAAAGGTCTCAGATCCCTTTGGGGAAGGCTGGGAGAAAAATTGGCATTATAAATTTTGGGCAATGTAGTGGGGTCCTTTCTCAAAGGAACCCAGCTGCTCCTTCATTCAAGGAGTTGTGGGTCTGTAAACTGACTTATGTCTGGAAATTGATTGAAAGGCCATTACTCTGTATTATGGCAATTCAATCTAGGCTGCTGTTCATGTGACCTAGAATTCCTCCGTCTATACAGATCAAGTAAATACTTAGGTTTGCCATGTATTTCATTACCAGGAACACCATGCACAAATAGCCAATGCCATAATTCCACATGAGTCAGACTATTCTGATTACTGTTCTGACTGCTGCCCATTATAGTAACCACATCTACCTTGCCTTTGTTGATTTACTGATGCTACTTGGCTCCTACTACCAAGGGGTTGACTGCTAATCAGAAGGCTGGCAGTTCAAACCCACCAGCTACTCCTTGGAAGGAAGATGGGGCTATCTACTTCCGTAGTGATACTGCCTTGGAAACCCAAGGAGGGGTAACTATGAGTCAGGTCTGACTGACAAAACATAACAACAACAACAATTACGGGGTGCAATCATCACCATCGTAATTTAGTGTCTTAGTTCAATTAAGGCAGTTCCCTCTGTCAAATATGGCTTGCATAAAATAGCAATCACAGCAATCTTCAGGGATGCTGGAGTTCCCTTCATAAATTTATTCCTCACCATACTGGTGAAAGGTGAATCTTCTGGACTCTCCATTTCTGGCTCTCGGGGTCTAATCTGATAATTCCATTCTAACAGGCCAATTGCCCTAAGCCTCCAGATACCTTCCTCTATGTAATACCAAGACACATCTGGTATGTCAACTTGACTTAAACTAGGCCACAGCATAATTCATGCTTCAATAAGCCAACCAAATAAACTGTTAGAGCCTTTCCTAATCTGTCAAGCTGAAACAGTGAATGAAGAATCCATACTTAGTGGTCCTAAATCAATAAACTCAGACTGATCCATTGTTACATTCTTTGCACCATTATCCCACACCCTCAGTAGTCATTCCCATACATATTCTCAAGGTTTCTGTCTGTACATGTTAGCAAAATCAAGTAGGTCTTTTCAGGTGTATTATACCACCTTCTCAGTGACACTTTGTATTTCACCTTTTGGGACTTGCTTGGACTTAACTTTAGTTATAGGTCTAGCAGCAACAATGGGAAGTTCCTAAGAACATTTCAGCAATGTCTTTCATGGCCTCTGCCTCAGACAATGACCCAGCAGGAACAGCTGGATTAATCCCATCAGACTGAGGTGGAAGGGGTAATGGTTTTATAGTAATCCATTCAGATGGGAGGGATTCAACAGAATTTACAGGCTCCATATTCTGATCCTCCTGGCTATCTGCCCATATGTTCCCATTCTGGGTTTCAGGATCCCATTTTTTCTCAATCAAGCCTTCACTTTAAGTTCAGACACCATTCTGGGTTGGTAATTTAATTGGCTTTGTAATTCAGCCACCTTTATAATTAGACTCTGGGTTTGGTTTTCGGCAATATCAGCTCTGTTACTAGAAGAAATACAGCTTTCTTTCAGAGCACAACTGGAAATATTGAGGTATTTCAAGCAGCACTTAAGCTGTCACTCAGCAGCACTGAGCTCCTCTTGCTCTTTCACCGCTTTGTCTAGTATAAGTAGGATCAAGCAACCAGCTTCCTTATACTCCTCATGCTGATAAAATTGCAGAAAAGTATCAAATATGTAATCACCCAGAGCCTCACTTCTCACAAGTACTTGATCTATTGGTGGTGCTATTTTGCATATTGTTGCCCCCTCATGCTATGGATTAGCAGGGCCTCCTTTACTAATGGAAGCAGAGTTATCAGTGTCTTTACGATTAATCAAATTGGAGAACCAATTTAGAAAGCCCATCCTTATGATTTTGTCTCTCTAGAACCACTCCTGGTACCAAATGTTAGACAGGGTTCTCTAGAAAAACAAAACCAGTAAAGCTTACATATAAAGAGAAAGATACATTTATCTCAGGAAAATGGCTCACACACTTATAGAAGCTGGCAAGTTCAAAGTTCTTGGATCAAACATCAAGCTGGAGGCTTTTCCTGAGTCACGCAGCTGCAGAGGCTGAGGGGATCAAGGTTAGCAGCCAGTATACTGGCTGTTGACTCCAACAAATGATGAATCTAAGATCTCCAGGCCAAATGGTGGATTATTGGCTCACAGATAGTTGTAGGCAGCACGACAGAATCCCAATCCACAGAAGAGTGTCTCTTTTCCCAGGATGTCCATAAATATATTGGAACCATGCCACACCCCTAGGGAAACTCCTCAATGGATTGGCTGCTCAAAACATATACATCTGATCCCATCATTGGAACAACCCACATCATAATTGCTTAAGCCACACAGAATTGTTGTCCAGCCAAGCTGACACACAGCTCCAACTATCACATCCACCTATTTGGGAATGATCTAATTAACATAACAAAGAAAACCTTATTTCCGATCAGAATTACATATACTGGCATGAGGTTAGGATATAGCATATATTTTTTTGAAGAAATTTAGTCTATAACAGCATTAATTTAAATGATACTTTATTTCATAAAGGCAACTGAGGAACAGAATAGCCATGTTACTTACCTAATGTTTTACTTGGAATAAATGATAAATTTAGGACTAGAGTCCAGGTTACTCCAACTCAAATGTGGACCTTGCAATATATCTCAAAATAGATTTCTTTGTCTACACACAGGACTCCGTGATATTCTTTCAAAATGACACAATGTAAACAATATCCTCAAGCATTTGGTTGGGCATATCTGTTCATATAAAATTTCAATATTGATAAAAAATATGATTATTCAGGGAAAGTCTTGAGAACAGAGTGAAAATATCTCAGTATCTTATGTGAAACTGTACTAATGAAAACTTAAAAAAGAAAAAGAAAAAATACCTGTTGAAAATAGATTTTATAAGATATACACTGTCCCTGTCTCCTTTAATGTATTTTCACTGGTAACATACATTTGCATGCACTTTGGTAGAATCATTGTACCTAGATACCATCAAAACATAAAACAAAGCAAAACTAAAAAATAAAAAATAACGTTTAAAAACACATGTTTAACATTCAACCTTAAAATGAAATTGAAATTTTGAAGAAGTTTCTTGGAGATAATATATCATATATCTTCTGAATGCTGCTAACCAAAAGGTCAGCAATTCCAATCCACCAGCTACTCCATGGGAGAAAGAGGAGGCAGTCTTTTTCATAAAGACTTACAGCCTTGGAAAACCTTTAAGGCATTTCTTGGTCCTGTAGGGTCACTATGAGTTGGAATTGACATAATGGCAGTGAATTTGGTTTTGGTTGTCACATAAAAGTATTTAAAATCATCCTAAGTACAATGAAGTTTGCAATTTAGGGAAAAAGAAGTTAAAGCAGAAAATCACAAATAACAGTGACAGCTCTTTCTACAATCAGATGAGGGTCTACAAACACACTACTTTTTCAAATTAGAAAATTGAGTAACTTTACTAGCAAATGATACCACTCAGTTGATTTAAAGTTACAAAGTAGAGGAGAGATTAACATATAATGATGTAATGGAAGTAAATATTAGTGATAAACACCAAAAATGTCAAAGTAACCATTCAATTAGAAAAGTAATATACACATACTTCATATCATAATATACTTAGACGAGGTAAGGCTGAAAAGACCAAGTAGTTTCCCTTTGAAACACCTTAATATCAATTATTGACCCCATGTGGTGAAGCACTTAAGACATTTGACTGCTAACCAGAAGGCTGACAGTTCAAACCCACCAGCAATTCTTTGGAAGGAAGGTTGGGCAATCTACTTCTGTAGTGCTACTGCCTCAGAAACTCAAAGAGGGGCTGCTGAATTGGATCTGAGTCGATGGCAGTGAATTAGGTTTGGTTTGCTATACTGCACAGGCTTTTTCATACAATATTTCTAATCTTCACAACATCCTTCTAAGATATGCATGATTACATTAACATGCATATATAGAAATGCACATCCAGAAATGCAAGCCGGATTCAGAAGAGAATGTGAAACAAGGGATATCATTGCCAATGTCACATGGATCTTGGCTGAAATCAAAGAATATCAGAAAGATGTAATATCATCATCAAACACACCAAAACCAAGGACAAAGACAGAATCCTGAGAGCAGCACAGATAAAACAAAAAGTTACCTACAAAGGGCAGCCAGTAAGAATAAGCTCTGATTTCTCAGCAGAGACCATTCAAGCAACAAGACGATAGGATGGTATATATAAAACCCTGAAAGAGAAAAATTTTCAACC
>NW_006922292.1:907465-916427 GCF_000298275.1 Orycteropus afer afer
TACATACACACAATGGAATATTATGCATCCCTAAAGAATAATGTAGAATCTGCAAAACACCGCACAATGTGGATGAACTTGGAGGACATTATGCTGAGTGAAATAAGTCAATCACAAAAGGACAAATATTGTATTTGTCTTAGTCCATAATTGAAAAAGTTAAGGAAAGGTTTATCTATGGAAGGACATTTTCTTTGTTGGTTACCAGGGGTGGGAGGGGAGGGGAAGGAACGCTATTAGATAGATAGATATAAATATTAATTTGGGTGAAGAGAAGGGCAATGTACCAAATCTGTGTGACCATTATGACAGCATTGAGGATGAGAAAGACATAGAGAGGTAAATGGGAGGTACAGACAACAAATATGAACCCTTTTACACATATAATACTGCGTTGTCAAGGAAGGCAAACATGGGTATATGGATGGATAGATGGGTGGACAGGCTGTATGATTAGGTATGCCTGTGAAATGGGGAGTGTATCCAAGTACACATATAGGGTTGGCAGACAGTGGTCCTACAAGTTTATTTGAATGATCAGAATTCCCAGGTGTGTGGTAGAGCTGACAAGGGGCAAGGTTGTGGTCACTGCTTGGTCATAGCCAGCTACCCAGAGAGACCAAGTAGTTGAACCTGTGGGCTTGGGACCATGGTCACAGGGGACATCAAGCTCAATTGGCATAACATGCTATACAAAACATTGTTCCACCTCCTGCCTTGGCAAGTAGTGACTGGGAACTTAAAAGCCAGCAATCTGGCATCTTGGTGAAACTATGGGTCTCTCCTCATCCAGAACAAAGAACAATGAAGAAAAACAAAATTCATGGAAACAATTAGTCCTAGCAACTGGTACACCATCGGATCTACAGCCTATATGACTATGAGACCAGAAGAACTAGATGGTGCCTGGCTAGCACTGTCTTGCACTTGAAAGGGGATATATGTAGGAGATCCATGATAGAGAAGGAGAACAATGTGAAAAAAAACTCAAAATCATTTGGAGGAAAAAAAAGTGGGGACCAGGTTTGCTGGTGTGATAGAGCCAGATGGAACCACTGAGACTATGGCCCTTAGCTGCCCTTTGGGTCTGGAATCGAACCCACATCTGTGGTTTCCAGCCAAACAAAAGACAAGCATATGAGTTGAACATTTACCTCAAGTAGATACACTCCTTGGAGAAAACAATCATGGGAGAAAGTAGGGCTGCTTATGCACAGAGAGACAGCTCAGGGGACAGGAGCCCATGAAGGGATGGTCACTGGGAAGAGATAACTGTGGGGAGGAAGTGGGAGGGGAGCTGTTGCATTGTGGTAAACTGTGGTCAATGACATGAGACAAAGTATATGTGAACTGCTGTATGGAAAGTGAATTTGCTATGTAAACCTTCACCCAAATCACAATAAAATCACAATAAAAAATAAATAAATAAAACAGACACACAAACACACACAAGATGTAACCTGTGTTTTATTGACTATGTAAAAAACATTCAGTTGTATGGAACATACAAATTGTGTATAACATTGAGAAAAATGGGAATTCCAGAACACTTAATTGTACTCATGACGAACCTTTACACGGACCAAGAGGCTGTTATTCAAACAGAACAAAGAAATACTGCATGGTTTCAAGTTAGAAAGCAAAAGCCTCAGCGTTGTATCCTTTCACCATACTTATTCAATCTATATGCTGAGCAAATCATCTGGGAAGCTGGACTATATGAAGAACATGTCATCGGGATTGGAGGAAGGCTCATTAACAACCTGTGATATGCAGATGACACAACTTTGCTTGTTGAAAGTGAGGATGACTTGAAGCACTTACTGATGAAAACTGAAGACTACAGTCTGTAATATGGATTCCACCTCAATATAAAAACCAAAATCTGCACAACTGGACAAATAAAGCAGCATCATGATAAATGGAGAAAATATTGAAATTGCCAAAGACGTCATATTACTTTGTTCTACGATCAACGCCAATGTAAGCACCAGTCAGTACATCAGATAACACATTGCACTGCACAAATCAGTTGCAAAAGACCTCTTTCAAGTGCTGAAGACCAAGTATGTCTGCTTGAAGACTAAAATATGTCTACCACAACCATGGTATTTTCAATCACCTCATATGCAAGTGAGAGCTGGACAATGAATAAGGAAGACTGAAGAAGAGTTAAAGCTTTTGAGTTGTGGTGTTGATGAAGAATGCTGAAAGTACCATTGATTGCTAAAAGAACTAACAGATGTGTCCTGGAAGAAGTGCAGCTTGAATGCTCCTTGGAAACAAGAATGGACAGGCTTTTCTCATCTATTTTGGTCACGTTGTCAAAAGGGACAATTCTCTGAAGGGCAACGTACTTGGTAAAGTAGAGTTTCAACAGAAAAGAGGAAGGCCCTCAACGAGATGGATTGACACAGTGGCTGCAACAATGGTCTCAGATATAGCAGGGATTATGGGGCTGGCAGTGGACCAAGCAGTGTTTCATTCTGTTGTGAACAGGGTCACTATGAGTCTCAGATGACTCAACGGAACCTAACAACAGCAACAACATGTGTGTGTGTGTGTGTGTGTGTGCTTCAGAAATATTACATGAAATAATGTAACAGGCCTAAAGTCTTACATTTTGTAAATGCCACATGTGCATGCAGGTACACATATATTTGCATTCCCATAAAGACTCATGACTGAACATGCACAAGCACAAAATTACTTGAAACAATAGACGGATGGTATAAATTATTGCATGGAAACTTCATATATATTTATTAATTTATTTATCCTGGGACCAGTTAATTAACCTTTCTTAACTTCAATCTTAGGAGCTCTGGTGGCATAGTGCCTAAGGCATTTGACTTCTAATCAGAAGGTTGGCAGTTCAAACCCACCAGCCACTCCTTGGAAGGAAGGTTGGGCAATCTACTTCTGTAATGATACTGCCTTGGAAACCCAAGGAGGGGTCACTATGAGTTGCATCCAACTCCATAACAGTGGTTGCATTTTTTGTTGCAACCTCAATCTCTCCATCAGTATGTTGTTGTTGTTGTTGTTGTTATGTGCCATCAAGTCGGACCTGACTCATAGAGACCCCTCTTTGGATTTCCAAGGAGTGGCTGGTGAGTTTGAACTGCCAGCCTCCTGGTTAGCAGTCAAGTGCCTTAGGCACTATGCTATCAGTATAGCAGGAATAAATATTGCATAGGTGTCAATGTTGTTGTTAGTGATATGTTCCCCCATGAATCCTGGTGCAGAATGAATCTCAATAAGAGCTCTCTGTCTATTATTTAATTTAAAGTGGGTTATCTTCTTTTATTCTCCATGCTGTACTATGTTTCCCTGTTGCACCAACATTTTCTTCCTAAATGTGAAATGTCAACCTCCACTATGGCTCCAAGTAATTCCTTCATCCCTAATAAAGACACATAATTTCTGACATAATTATTTACACCTGCTCTCTTAAAGAATCTTCTCATATCTGGGTCACTATTCTAAATTTTGCCTTCTCATTTCCTTCTCTTGATTCATCTCACCACCTAGTTAATATGCTTCCACTTCCAAAAAATTATTTTAAAATGAATGAATTTAAATTCATTTTCACTCAATTTATCCTTTCACTTCTTTTCTCATATTTCTCAACTCCTAACCACCACTCAGTTGAGTTAAATATAAACTGGATGAAGCGGTGAGCTTTTCCGTTGAGAAATACCACCTCTTCTCTCAATGGTGTTGCCAATATTTACTTCTCTTAAATACAATCCATTATACCATTAATACTTTCTTCAGGTGACCATAGTATCTACATACTACCAAACCAAAACCAAATTCACTGCCATGGAGTCAATTCTGACTTATCGTGAACTCCATTGGTTTTCTAAGGCTGTAAACTTCTATGGAAGTAGACTGCTTCATCTTTCTTCCACAAAGAGGATGATGCTTTGAACCACCAACCTTGTGGTTAGCAGCCAAATGTCTTAACCACTGCACCATCAGAGTTCCTTCTATACACTATACGAGAGCCTATTTAATATTCATTGTCACTTTTCTTTCTATCTCTTCTCCATCTTTAGAAATCTTCCAGTGTCCTTGTCTTCTTTCATTCTGTTGTTGTTATGTGTCATTGAGTCAGACCCTACTCAAAGCAACCCCTCCTTGGGAAGTAGATTTCTCCATCTTCCTTCAGAAGAGTGGCTGGTGGATTTGAACTACCAGCCTTCTGGTTAGCAGTCAAATGCCTTAGGCACTATGCTACCAGAGCTCCCAATCAGTTATGTCTGATTCCTTCTGTACAATTATCATGATATTGTTGTTCTGTTTCTGGGATGTTTAAAAGGGACAGACATATTCCACCAATGATCAAATGAGTCAAAACATGACCAGATATGAGTGTTCCTTTAAGTAGACTCAATCTAGGAGGTGTAATCAATTATATGAACTAACTGTAGTATATGTAGGTTTTACACTAAAGCTCTGGTGGCACAATGGTTAAGTGTTCAGCTGCCAACAAATAGATCAGCAGCTTGACCCCACCAACAACACTATGGAAGAAAAGACCTTGCAATCTGCTTTTATAAAGTTTGCAGTTTTGAAAAACTTATGGCGTAGTTCTATTCTGTCCTATAGGGTCTCTGTGAGTCAGAATCAACTCGATGGCACAAAACAACAAGAACAACATGACCTATCCCCATATCTATTGCAAATTCAGCACTTATATTTTAATAAAGCAATTTAATTCAATATCCAATATCCTCAAGGAAGTTTTCTTTGATCTCATATTAGGTTAGTTCACTTTGTTATATGCTTGCTTTCAACCCTGTATATCACACTCATAATATTTATTAGACTGAAAATTTTCTTGTTTCTCTGTCCACTCTCTGTGCTATCTCCTGCATCCTCAATATGGCTTATATATGTCATGTTAATTGTATTCAATGCTTGCTTCTCCTCCTGTCTCCTTCTCCAAAACCCATAACATTTCAAAAGTACTTCTTTTGGAAGATCATAATTTGTGATTTAATATTCATAAATAACTAAAAGTTATCATAAAAGAAATCACTGTTGATTATTTAACAACAACAACAACAAGAAAAGGATGGTTGCTATGGTAGTTAAGGTTGTGTGTCAACTTGGCTGTGCCATGATTTTGGCAGCTTTGATGTAGTTTTTCCCCATAATGAGATTGGATGTGATGCAATCACCTCTATGATAGAATCTACTGTGAGAAGTTACTCAATTGGGGCAGAATTGTTGTCAGGTTGTGTATTGCTTCCAGTATGTACGGAAAGGATCCTACATTTGGATCATCATAATCTCTCGTTCCTTAACTTGACCCACTGGCCTACCATGTTGCCTGCTGATCTTGAGATTATTGCTTTTGTAGTTATACTGCCTGCCAATCTTGAGTTCATTAGACCATGCAGCTGCATGAGTCCAGAGGAGCCTCCAGCTTGCTCTCATGGACCTGGAAGGAGTCCCTGAAGCTATTTGAGTCAAGAGAAATATCCAACTTGTTCCAATGGAACTGAGAGGCAGAGCTGAAGCTCAAGATCAAGAAACTTCCACCCAGAATCCAGAGAAAGTAGATCTTCTCCTAGAGCTGGCACTCTGAGCTCAGACTTCTAGCCTAGTCTTCCCCTAGAGCTGGCACTCTGAATTCAGACTTCTGTCCTCCTAAACTGTAAGAGAATAAATTTCTGTATGTTAAAGCCATCCACCCATGGTATTTCTGTTATCGCAATACTAGAGAACTAAGACATTGCTTAAAAAGAACAATGCTGGTTCTCAAAGAAAAGCAAACATAATGAAAATAATGATTCTCACATTCCAATTCACAGGCTGTGGATGGCCCCAAAACTCAGACACAAATGATGGAACTTTGGGTCATGGGATTTCGGCTTTGTTTAACTATGCTAGCCCAGTGAAATACTCATTTTGAGAAATTACCATGAGTTCCATATATCTTGTATTTTCCCTTTAAACCTGTGTTTAAATTAACAGAGTTTGAATGCTTGATGAGTAGAGCAGTGAAACTTTTGTGTTTAGATTTGTTCTGAATATAAGTATAGTGAAGACTGCTGCCCACTCTTTGGACACCACCAATACATTAAATCTTTGATAGTACTTTATATTCATAGTAATGGGAATTTTTTTGTGTGAACTTACAAAAACTCAAAGCATTGTTTTCCTATGTTGATTCAGAGAAGTCAAGCTAAATATTTTTTTTTTTTTCCAGAATAGACTACATCTGTAGATGTAGTTTCATTGAAGGCAGCATTTACATAAACTTATAATCATAAATGTCTACAATACTACTATTGAAGAGCATACATCACCCCTACTTACATATGTTGGATCATATTTTAACAATTATTCTGTTCAAGCTCCAATGCAGTAACCATGTCTATCTTTAAAAATGTATTGTATGTTGAATAATCCAATAATTATCTTCTCCTATCTCCCTTCTATAGGCTAAAGGACATTTAAAGATAAGTTAATTTGGAGCAACAAGAGCCACACTTATGCACAATGTGTTGGTGCCTGGTCAAGTTGATGTGTTTGACATAGCATGTATGTGAAATGCTGTGTAAGCACAGCTGCACATCCAGGGATCAAGGGAGAAGTCTTTAAATGGGTGAACGGTTATTTTTGAAATTGTTCCTGCTTAGAGATTAATTCTAATTTTATATGGAACTGTACCCTTATTAATTCCCATTCTAAACTTGGTTATCCTGCATTCAAACCCCCCATCAATTCTGTTTTTCCTCTTAGTATTTCCTTCATTTATGACGCCTGTTGCTCTAGATGGTTAGGTGCTTATCAGGTTCTCAATTCTTTCTTTCTTCCTACACTTTAACACCTCAACTAGATATTTTTTTATCTGCATTGTATTCTCTTCAAATACTAACTTCCCTACTTTCCTAAACCCCTAGTTCTGCAGTACACTGACAAGCTTAGGTGTTAACACTTGTCATTGCAGTTTTAAAGTAGACTTCAGTGAAGTCTGTGAAAATGTTTTTTGGCGACAAAACTAAATCCAGAAAAGTGGTATATTTTCTCATTCTTTTTTAAATCAAACAGTATGAGTAGCTAGTTAAAAATACATATGTGTTAGACAAATGTAGATTTGCATTTATATAAAAGAGACTTAAAATATTAATAAAACATTGTACTCATAAACAGTGAAAGTTTAATTTAGTCAAATCAGAAAACTTTTTCTGATCAATACAAATACTAAGAAACAATGTAGTGGCAGACTTTCCTTCTCACCCCCTCCCCCCCCCACCCCCCCCCCCCCCCCCCCCCCCCCCCGGGACTATTTCACTGAACAATATAAATACTTCTTTGCTCTTCCTGCCTTTGTGCCAAAGGCAATACAGACATAAATAGCACTTTACATGGAAGAAATAATGTTAGAAAGCTGTCACACTTTCTTGTTTATTGTTTTCACAGCTTTGAAGAAACTCCTGACATTAAAGTCTGTAGTCTGACCAGAGGTGATGTTTTACATTTTAGACATTGCAGCTGAAAAATATTTTAACTATTTTCCTCAAGTCAATCAAGAGTAACTGCTAGGACTAACATTTTTAAAGTCGGAAAACAAAGGCTCAGGTGTTCAAATTGATAGAAAAATGTTTAAAAAAACACCAAATTATTCTTTGGACCTATACAATAATCAAAACTGGCTATCAGGACAAGTACAATTAATTCTTAGAGCTTTAGACTAAGGAGATGGCAGTTTAAATTAGCTAAAACTCTGAATGACAGGATATTGGAAATAAATCCAATTTTTGAATGACCAGTTTTTAAATATCATTTATAAATTCATATTCAAAACAGTTTTTTTTCCTAGTATATGTATTCAGAGGACTTTATTTAACTAACAATATAAGAATCATATAAAAAATATTTTTTCCAATAAATATACAGTAACTGATAAGTTATAGGTTATTGATATTTGGATAGCTTGATTATAAAATCTACTGTGTTTTAAAAGATATTATTCCACATATAATATGATATTTGGGTCATAAAGTATGCAAGAAAAGTTCAATGTCACATGGGGATCTATCACATCTTCTGAAAACAGAAGACAAAAGCAATCAAACAAAAAAATCCCAACTTTGTACAGATATAAAACAAAGTAAAAATTAGAGAATACGTGTGTGTGTGTGTGTGTGTGTGTCTAAATCGGGAGCTCTGGTAGCATAGTGCCTAAGGCACTTGACTGCTAACCAGAAGGCTGATGGTTCAAACTCACCAGCCACTCCTCGGAAGGAAGACTGGGCAATCTACTTCCGTAGTGATACTGCCTTGGAAACCCAAGGAGGGGTTGCTATGAGTTGGGCCCGACTAGATGGTGCATAACAACAACAACAACATGTCTAAATCTATCATCTATCTATCTATCTATCTATCTATCCATCCATCTATCATCTATTTATCTCAATTTGAGGTGTGCCACATCAGCAAATGAACATTCCCAAAGCTTTACTACATCCATGTCATTCAGGTCACCTCTACTTTGAGCAGGTAGACCTTTCCTAGTCACATTTTGAGTGACTTCCAGCCTGAGGGGCTCATCTGGCACTACTTCACATTACATTTCTCTGCGTTCATAATGGAGTTCTGATGGTGTAGTGCTTAATGCAATTGACTGCTAACCAGAAGTTCAAATCCACAAACTACTCCTCAGAAGGTTAGGGAACCTACTTCCAATAGTGGTATCATCTCACACCTCAGAAACCCAAGGAGGGGTCACTATGAGTTGTATCCGACTCCAAGGCAGTGCTTTTTTTTTTTTTTTTTTAATGATACTAAACAAGTTTCCTTGGAGCTTTCAGACTAAGAAGAACTAGGAAGAAAGGCCTGGAAATTTACTTCCAAAACTCAGCCAATGAGAGCCCTGTAGAGCACAACCGTCCGGTCTCCAAGTACGACCGTGGAGATGACGCAGGACCAGGCAATGTTT
>NW_006922292.1:916527-918443 GCF_000298275.1 Orycteropus afer afer
TTTTTTCAGAAATGTACCTGGCTATGTCCTTCTTCCTAGTCTCTCTTAGTCTGGAATATCTGCTGAAGCATATCCTCTATGGGTGACCCTGCTGGTATTTGAAATACCAGTGGCATAGCTTCCTGAATCACAACAATATGTAAGCCACCACAGTGTGACAAGCTGACAGATGAGTGGTGGGTCTATAAATCTGTATCTGTACATCTGAGTACATATATTTATGCTGTATTTATATACTATTTGCATTTTTAAAGTGTAAGAAATTTTTGTTACTAGACTAGAGGTTAAAATATGGCAAAATCACTAATAAGAATTTGGAAGTGGAAGTAGAAGATCCTGCAATAACTTTATAAAAAGACCATCACAAATGATTTCATCATTTGTTTGTTTTTATTACATCTTTAACAATTTTTTCAACTTTTTCTACTAAAGTACTACCTGCTTAGGAGTGAAAGATGCTTCACCATTGAAATTGATATAGTCTTCATAAGATGGAAGATCTATCTATCAGATCATTTTCCATGAATCCTTGATGATTGGCACCGTCACCATTGTATGGCCAGTAACTGAAACCCTCCAATATGGGTCTCAGACCTCATCTTGTTTAGACACACCTGTGATAACTGAAAACCGTTTTCCCTCTCCCTCTCTGTCATATAAACTGTGCTCTCACCTGTCAGGAATTAAACATCTTCCCTATAAGGTATTAACTTGTCCTTAGCATAGTTTTAAGCAATAAAACTCACTAGCTGGCAAGATCGAATCAAAGTACACATAAGTGATGATGCAGAGCCCCCTCCTGAGTGGTCCTGAGACCACAAAGTCTAAAACCAGTCATTTAGCCCTCCAGTCCTGGTCACGTAAACTTTGTCCTCAATTCCTCCAACTCAGATATAAATATCCCCACAAAAATGAGAGAGTTTAGTGGTCATCTTGGATGCATCCCAGCCCACCACCACTGGAGGCTGAACCGTCTAAGACAATTTGCAAGCCTGCTTTCTTTCATCTTTTAAATCTCTTCTCTTCTGATTCTTTTTGTTCATATTCTGGATAAACATTCATGTCACTGCCCACACATCTGGGGAAGTTTTTTGACTTTCCTTACCCACTCAGGAGGAAGTTTATTTATTTATTTACTCATTCATTCGTTCATTCATTCATTCATTTTTTTCATTTATTTATTGTAATTTGAGTGAAAATTCACAGAGCAAATTCACTTTCCATACAGCAGTTCACATACACTTTGTCTCATGACGTTAACTACAATTTATCACAATGGAACAGCTCCCCTCCCACTACCTCCCTGTAGTTGCCTATCCCTGAGTCCATCACTCCATGCACTCCTGCCCTCTGAGCTGTCTCCTTGTACATAAACAGCCCTTCTTTCTCCTATGATTTTTCTCTCCAAGAAGTGTATCTATTCAGGTAGATGTTCAACTCATATGCCTGTCTTTTGTTAGGCTGGAAGCCACAGGTGTGGATTCAATTCCAGAACTGAAGGGCCATATTCTCAGTGATTCCACCAGGCTCTATCAGAGCAAACCTGGTCCCACTTTTATTTTATTCCAAATGGTTTTGAGTTTTGTTCCACATTGTTCTCCCTCTCTATCCAGGATCTCCTACATAGATCCCCCTCCAAGTGGTTGACAGTGTTAGCCGGGCACCATCTAGTTCTGGTCTCATAGTCATATAAGCTGCAGAACACATGGTGAACCAGTCGCTTGTACTCACTATTTCCACAAATCTTTGGTTTTCTTCATTCTTCTTTGCTCTGGATGAGGAGAGACCCATTGTTGCATCTAGATGGCTGCTTGCAAGCTTTTAAGATCCCAGTCGCTACTTGCCAAAGTAGGAGGTGGAGCAATGTTTTGTGTAGTATGTTATGCGAATTGAGCTTGATGTCCCCTGCAACTATG
>NW_006922292.1:918809-919655 GCF_000298275.1 Orycteropus afer afer
CCCACCCCTGGTAGCCAACAATGAAAATTTCTTTCCATAGATAAAACTTTCCTTGACTTTTGCAATAATGGATTAATAGAATATTTGTCATTCTATGATTGACTTATTTACCTCAGCATGTGCTCCAAGTTCATTCATGTTATGTGGTGTTTAGAAAATTCTATGTTATTCTTTTGGATTGCACAGTATTCCATTGTGTGTATGTATCATAGTTTGGTTATCTATTCCTCAGTTGATGAACACCTAGGTTGTTTCCAAATTTTTGCTGTTGTAAATAGTGCTGCGATGAACATGGGTGTGCATATGTCACTTCTTGTCATGGTTTTCACTTCTTTAGGACATATACCTAGTAACAGAATGGTAGGTCAAATGGTATTTCTAATTCCAACTTTTTAAGGTATTGTCATAAAGCTGTCCACAATGGTTATCATTTTACAGTCCAACGAGCAGTGTATGAGAGTCCTAATCTCTCCACATCCTCACCAGCATTTGTTATTTTCTGTCTTGTTAAACTTTGCTCCTATTGCTGGGGGAAGATAGTATCTCATTGTTTTGATTTTCATCTCTCTAATGGCTAATGATCATGAGAATTTCTACATACATTTGTTGGCCCCCTCAATATCCTCCTTAGTGAAGTATCTATTAATTTATGTCCATTTTTTAATTGCATTTTTTGTCTTTTTGTTGTTGAGGTGTTGGAGTTTTCTATAAATTGTAGCGATAAGTCTCTTGTCAGATATTGTCATTGCCTAATATTTTTTCCCAATCTGTAGGTTCTCTTTTGACAGTTTTGGAGAAGTCTTTGGAAGCACATAAAAATTTAACTTTTAGAAGGTCCCAATCATC
>NW_006922292.1:920810-921531 GCF_000298275.1 Orycteropus afer afer
TTAAATTGAAGTGGTGATAGAGGGAATCCTTGTCTGGTTCCTGTTTACAAGAGCAATGGTTTCAGTCTCTCTCCATTGAGTATAATGTTGGCTGTTGGTTTTGCATAGATGTCCTTTATTATGTTGAGGAATATTCCTTCTATTCCTATTTTTCTGAGAGTTTTGATCATGAAGAGGTGTTGGATTTTATCTAATGCCTTTTCTGCATCAATTGATATGATCGTGTGGTTCTTTTTCTTTGTTTTCTTTGTGTGGAGGATGATGTTGATTGCTTTTCTAATATTGAACCACCTTTGCATACCTGATACGAACCCCACTTGGTCAGAATGAATGATTTTCTTGATATGTTGTTGGAGTCTATTGGCTAATATTGTGTTGAAGTCAATTTTATCAGAAATTAATATTGTCACTCCTGCTTTTTTATGGTTGCCATTTGTTTGTTATATATTTTTCCAAACTTCTTGCTTCTTTGTGTGGACTGTGATGGTCTGTTGTCTCCAAGACATCATGGTGTTGTTGTATTAGATCTCTGTTAACTTTGTGAAGAGCAGCTAACCAGTTAGTCAGGCTCTTCTGGGTGGCTGTTTATCATTGGCCCATTCGTGGATAAGGAATTGGTGGCGCTCAAGTGAAGTTGCAGGAGGTGTGGATGTAGTTGAGTCATATGGGGACTTTTGCTATCTCCCACTCAGTTAGACAAAAATAACAATTGAATAACCAT
>NW_006922292.1:921961-930459 GCF_000298275.1 Orycteropus afer afer
CTAGAACGTAGGTGGGAGTGAGGGATGGCTGCACCTCCATTTACCAAGTGGGTGTGGGATATAACAGTAACAAGGGGAATGTCGTGCCTTTACAGTCATCCACGTCCGGAATGTCCTTGTGGTTTCCAGCAAGTGGAGCCTGTTCTTAAGTCTCTGGAATCTGGGAGAATGTTGTCACTTTAAATATCCAACATGGTCAAACCACTTGTAAACATTCAAAATGGCTGCACTCTCCATGTAGGCAAAATCCACGGTTGAGCCCACCTTCCTCTTCACTGCTTCCCCTTTCATTCACCAGCCACCAGAGCAGTCCTCCATGCAATCCCTGGCTTGTCAGTGATTTTTAGGTTACTTCTTAGGTCCTACCTCCACTTGGCAATATTGAAGCTGTCTATGCCGTTAGGATTGGTGTCAGACTGCAACTCCAAATGTCTCCTTTTTTTGGTGTTTTCATGAAATTCTTCTGCTAGTTGAAGTTTAGTCCACTTCTACAACCTTCCCTTCAAAGCGCAGGGGTCCATGACTATCTTCTGTATCTGTGTTTATTGGTTCCCATTTTCTTTGTTGAAGAGGATCTGTGCAGTCTCTCTGCCTATTCCACTATCTTACCAGAACCCCTCAGGAGGAAGTTTTAAACTCCCTGAGAAATTCCCATGATAACCACCCTGTTCCTATTGCATAGATTGAACCACAAGATCACTAGTAATTAGTCATTTGCAGCCTATTTCATCACACTCTCACTACTCATCTTACTCTGGAGTAAGTCTTGTCAAAATAATAATTAAAAACCTTTTTTTTATTATTATTTTATTGTTATGTAAGTGAAAGTTTACAGAGGAAATTCATCTTCCATATTGCATTCACATACACCTTGTCTTATTGATATTACTGCAATCTCCCACAATGCAATAGCTCTCCTCCTTCTTCCTCCCAATAGCCAGCTCTTCCCTGTGTCCTTCCCTCCCATAGACTCCCACCCCCCAAGCTGTCTCTACCTGTATATACACAACCTTTCTCTTCTCCCATAATTGATCTTTCCAAGGAGTACATCAACCTAACGTAAACATTCAGTTCATATGCCTGTATTTTGTTCAGCTGGGAGCCACAGGACTGTGCTTTTCAGACCAGAAGGATAGATAGGGGCCATAGAAAACCTAGTATCCTTTTTTTTTTTTTTTTTCTAATGACTTTGACTTTTGTTCCTCATTGTTCTCCCACCTTATCCAGGATGTCCTACATAGATGCCTCTCTGAGTGGTTGATGGTGTAACCGGGCACCATCTATTTCCTCTGGTGTCTTAGTTGTATAGGCTGAGGATCACATGTTGTACCAGTCCCTTGGACTAATTTCTATGTGTCATTGGTTTTCTTTATTCTTTGCCTCTGGATCATGAAAGACCTATTGTTACATCTATATGGCTGCTTGCAAGCTTTTAAGATCCCAGTTGCTACTCAATAAAGTAGGATATGGCACAATGTTTTTGTGTAGCCAATTGAGCTTGATGTCTTCTGAGACCACAGCCCTAAGCCCACAGGTCCAATTACCCTCTCCCTTTGCGTAGATGATTGTGCTCAAGAAGTGACTGAAACCTAGTCCCTTGTCAGCTCTGCCATATACCTGGAAATTCTTACAGAACATACAAATACACTTGTAGAAACATGGTCTGCCAGCCCTGTACATGGTCATGGGCACACTCCCCCCTGAATACATGTACCTAATATTTCAGTCTGTCCACCCATCTATCCATACCTATATCAATACTTACCGTCACCTGACAGTGCAATATTCTATGTGCAGAAGGGTTCATTTTTGTTGTCTATACCTCCCATGCACCTCTCCATGTCTTCTTCTTCCACAATGCCAACTTGTTGATCACTCACATTTAGTATATTGCCCTTCTCTTCACCCAAATCAATACTCATCTCTACCAATCTAGCAGTGTTCCCTCCTCTCCCCTCCCACCCCTGGTAACCAACAAAGAAAATTTCCTTCCATATATAAACTTTCCTTGACTTTTTACAATAACAGACTAACACAATATTTGTCTTTCTGTGACTGACTTATTTCACTCAGCATAATGTCCTTCAAGTTCATCCACATTATGCGGTGTTTTTCAGATTCTACATTATTCTTTAGGGTTCCATAGAATTCCATTGTGTGTATGTACCATGGTTTGTTTACCCATTCTTCTGTTGATGGGCAGCTAGGTTGTTTCTATCTTTTTGCTTTTGCATATAGTGCTGTGCTGTGATGAACATGGCTGTGCATATAGATGTTCTTGTCCTGGCTCTCACATGTTTAGGATACCTAGTAATGGAATTGCTGTGTCAAATAATATTTCCAACTTTTGAAAGAACTGCCAAACAGCTTTCCACAGTGGTTGTATCATTGGACAGTCCCACCAGCAGTGTATGAGAGTCTCAATCTCTCCACACCCTCACGAGCATTGATTTTCTGTTTTGTTGAACTTTGCTACTAGTAATGGGGCAAAATGATCTCTCATTATTGTTTTGATTTCCATCTCTCTAATGGCTAATAATCATTAGCACTTCATGTGTTTGTTGGCCACCTTAATATCCTCTTTGGTGAAGTGTCTGTTCATGTCTTATGCCCATTTTTCAATTGGATTAGTTGTCTTTTTGTTGGTGATCTGGTGGAGTTTTCTTTAAATTTTAGACATAAGTCCCTTGTCAGATATGTTGTTGCCAATATTTTTTTTCCCAATCTGAAGGTTCTCTTTTGACTCTTGGAAAAGTCCTTGGAAACACATAAAATTTTAATTTTTAGAAGGTCCCATTCATCCATTTTATCTTCTGCTGTTTGTGCATTTTTGGTTATGTTTGATACTTTGGTTGGGCAATCCTACTTCCGTAGTGATACTGCCTCGGAAACCCAAGGAGGGGTCGCTATGAGTCGGGTTTGACTCAACAGCACATAACAACAACATATGGTTGTTGTTGTTGTTATGTGTCAACAAGTTGGATCCGACTCACAGCAAACTTTCTCTGGTTGTCCGAGGTGGTATCACTATGGAAGTAGATTTCCCAACCTTTCTTCCCAGGGGGGACCCTAAATTTGCCACTAGTTTTTCCTTGAGGAACATTATACTTTTAGGTTTTACGTTAAAGTCTTTGATCCATCTGGAGATAGTTTTTGTATATAGTGTGCAGTACAGATATTGTTTCAGTTTTCTGCAAATGGAAATTCAGTTTTGCCATTTAACCATTTTTTAAACAGATAATCTCTTCCCCATTTAATGGATTTCAGCTCTTTGTCAAAGATCAGATGACCATAGGCAGATGGTTCTGTTTCTGGGTTCTCAATTCTGTTCCATTGGTCTATATGTCTGTCATTGTACCAATACCAGGCAGTTTTGACTATTGTGGCTGTATAGTAGGTTTTGAGATCCAGGAGTGTGAGAACTCTTGCTTTGTTCTTCTTCTTCAATAGTGTTTTGCTTATCCAAGATCTCTTTCCTTTACATATAAAGTTAGTGATTCATTTGTCAATATTCTTAAAGAATGTTGATGGGACTTAATTGGGATTACATTGAATGTATACATTGATTTGGGTATAAATGACATTTTCACAATGTTTAATCTTCCTCTCCATGAGGATGGCATGTATGTAGATTTCTTATAGTTTCCATTTTATGTAGATTTCTTATAGTTTTTTGAAGTAGTGTTTTGTAGTTTTCTTTGTACAGGTCTTGTGTGTCTCTGGTAAGATTTATCCTTAAGTATTTTATTTTTTCTCATAGCTATTGCAAATGGTATAAATTTCCTTAATTATTTTTCAGCAGGATCTTTGCTGGTGTAGAGGAATCCAACTGATGTTTGTATGTTGATCTTGTATTCTGCCACTATGCTAAATCTCTCAATTAGTTCCAGTAGTTATTTACTGAGTGTCTTGGGTTTTCCATGTATAGGACCATGTGCTCAGCAAATAGGAATAGTTTGACATCTTCCTTTCCAATTTGGATGCCTTTGATTTTTCTTTCTTACCTTATTGCCCTGGCTAAGTCTTCCAATACAATGCTGAATAACACAAGTGGTGAGAGAGGGCATCCTTGTCGGGTTCCTGTTCACAAGAGGAATGGTTTCAATCTCTGTCCATTGAGAAAATGTGGCTGTTGGTTTTGCATAAATACCCTTTATTATGTTGAAGAATATCCTTTCTATTCCTATTTTGCTGAGAGTTTGGATTTTATCAAATACTTGTTCTGCATTGATTGATATGATCATGTGGTTCTTTTTCTTTGTTTTATTTATGTGATGGATGAGGTTTATGGTTTTTCTAATGTTGAACCATCCTTGTATACCTAATATGAACCTCACATGGTCATGATGTATTATTGTTTTATGTATTGTTGGAGTCTATTGGGTAGGATTTTATTCAAGATTTTTGCATGTTTATATTCACAAAAGATATAGGTCTGTGGTTTTCCTTTTTAGTGATGTCTTTGCCTGGTTTTGGTATTAAGATTATGCTTGCTTCATAAAGTAAATTTGGGAACAATCCATTATTTTCTATGTTGTGGAATTGTTTGAGTACCATTGGTGTTAGTTCTTCTCTGAACATTTGGTAGAATTCTGTGAAACTGTCTGGGCCAGGACTTTTTTGTTGGCAATTTTTTCATGACCTGTTCAATTTCTTCTTTTGTTATGGGTCTCTTCAACTTTTCCACCTCAGTCTGTGTTAGTTTAGATAAGAAGTGTGTTTCTAGAAATCTGTCCATGTCTTCTAGATTTTCAAGATTCTTCAAGATTTGTTGGAGTACAATACTCCATAGTACGCTAATACTATCATTTTTATTTCAGTTGGTTCTGTTACTTTGTCACACAATTCATTACTCATTTGTGTTACTTATATTCTCTCCTCCTTTTCTTTTGTTAAATTTGCAAGTGTTTTGTCAATTTTATTAATCTTTTCAGAAAACCAACCTCTAGTCTTGTTGATTTTTCTATTGTCTTTCTATTTTCTGTTTCATTGATTTCTGCTCAAATCTTTATTGCCTTACTTCTGGTGACTGCAGGCTTTTCTTGTTCTAATTGTTGGAGATGTTGGTTTAAGGTGTTGATTTTGGCTTTTTTCTTTTTTGACATCTGCATTTACTGCTATAAATTGACTTCTGATCACTGCTTTACTGTCTCCCAAAGACTTTGGGAGGTTGTGTTTTCATTCTCATTTGAGTCAAGGAATTTTTTTTTTTTTAATTTCTTCTATTACCCAGTCATTCTTTAGCAGAGTTTTGTTCATATTCCATGTGTTTGCTGTTTTCCTCTTGATCTTCCCATTGTTGATTTCTAATTTACAGCATTGTGATCTGAGAAGATGCTTTGCAGTATTTCAATGTTTTCTAATTTATTAAGGTGTGCTTTATGGCCCAATGTATAGTGTATCATGAAGAATGATCCCTGTGCACTGGAAAAGAATGTATATTGTGCTGTTGTTGGGTGAAGTGCTCTGTAGTTGTCTGTAAGGTCAAGTTGGTGGGTTGTATCATTTAATTTTTCTATATCTTTATTGAATTTCTTTCCAATTGTTCTATCTTTCATTGAAATTGGTATATTAAAGTCTCCTACTATGACTGTGGAGTTATCTACTTGTCTTTTCAATTCTAACATAATTATGTGATTTATGTATTTTGAGGCTCGTTCTTTGGGTCCATGAATATTTATTATGGTTATATCTTCTTGTTCAACTGATCCTTTTTATATGATATTTTTCCTTCTCTCTTATGGTGGTTTTTGTCCTAAAGTCAATTTGATCAGAAATTAATATTGCCACTTCTGGTCTTTTTTGGTTGCCATTTGCTTGTAATATCTTTTTTCAACCTTTGATTTTTAGTCTATTTTTGTCTTTGTCTCTAAGGTGTGTCTCTTGTAGACAGCATATTGATGGGTTATGTTTTCTTATCCATTCTGCAACTCTCCATTTCTTGAGTGTTACATTAAATCCATTGACACTCGGTATAATTATTGATAAGTATGAACTGGTTGCTGTCATTTTTTCCACCCCTATGGTGTTCCTGGTTTCTTTGTTCCATATAATTTTCTGTGCTGAGCTCATTTTGTTTATGTATTGTTGTATCATTTATCTGTTGTATCATTTCCTTCATTGCTGTAGTTTTAGTATTTGTTAAATGTTTGTGCTTGTCCTCTTTTTTATTGTGATGTGAAGGTTTATCATTTTTCTTTGAGGTTCCCCTATGATTCATAGTTTTCTCCACCAGTTTAGATCAATCCATTCTATCTTGCAACTCTCTTGACTTCCTCACCATTTAGAATTTCTGTAGCTACACTATTTTTCCCTCTTTTTGGTTTGTAGTTGTCTTCATTTGCCAATTGATGTCTCTGGTTCACTGTGTAAAATGTTGTAAGCTTATTTTATTTTGGATCCTTCTTAAGTGAGTTGGTTTCTGGGTTCTGTCATCATGTGTATCAATGCCCAGTTGTTGTTTGCTACTATTGGTTCTCTGTTAAAAGAACTCCCTTTTGTATCTTTTGTAAGGTTGGTCTGATTTTAACATATTCCCTTAATTTCTGCTTATCTGGAAATCTCCTAATTTCACCATTATATTTGAGGGCCAATTTTGCTGGGTAAATAATTCTTGGTTAGAATGTTTTCCTTTCAGGGTTTTATATATACCATCCCATTGCTTTTCTTCCTCGACAGTTTATGCTGAGAAATCAGAGCTTATTCTTATTGGTTGTTCCTTATAGGTACCTTTTTGTTTTTCCTGTGCTGTTTTCAGGATTCTTTCTTTGTCTTTGGTTTTGGTGAGTTTAGTGATGATATGTCCTGTTTGAGGTTCATTGGACTTCCTGAATGTACATAATCTTCTTCATCATATCAGGGAACTTCTCTTCCAACAAATTGTGGACAATTTTCTTAGTGGTTTCATTTTTCTCTTCCTATTCTTGAATTCCAATTACATATACATTATTCCTTTTGATGGTATCTCACGTGAATCATGTTGTTGTTGTAATTGCTGTTAGGTGCCATTGAGTCACCTCTGATTCATAGCAACCCTATGCACAACATAATGAAACTGCCCAGTCCTGCATCCACTCCATGATCCCTGCTATACTTAACCCCATTGCTGCAGTCACTGTGTCAATCCATCTCATTGAGGGCCTTCCCCTCCTTCATCAACCCTCCACCTTACCTAGCATGATACCCTTCTCCAGAGAATGGTGCCTCTGATAACAAGACCAAATTAGGTGAGACAAAGTCTAGTTATTCTGGCTTCCAAGGATCATTCTGGCTGCACTTCCTCCATGACAAATTTGTTAGTTCTTTTAGCAGTTCATGGTACATTCACCATTTTTTTTTTTTTTTTTTTTTTGGAAGCACATCTCAAAAGCATCAATTCTTCTTTGGTGTTCTTTATTCAATGTCCATCTCTCACATGCATATGAGATGATTGAAAAAACATGGCTTGTGTCAGGCACATCTTAGTCCTCAAGGAGACATCTTTGCTCCTCAGCACTTGGAAGAGGTCTTTTGCAGCTGACTAGCCCATTGCTATACATCATCTGATGTCCTGAATGCTCTTTCCATTGGCATTGATTATAGAACCAAGCAATGTGAAGTCTTTGATAACTTCAATCTTTTCTCCATTTACCGTGATGCTGCGTATAGGTCCAGTTGTGAGGATTTTTGTTTTCTTTATATTGAGATGTAATCCGTACTGCAAACTGTAGTCTTCAGTCTTCACTAGTAAATGCTTCCTCAAGTCATCCTCACTTTCAACAAGCAAAGTTGTGTCATCTGCGTATCACAGGTTGAAAATGAGCCTTCCTCCAATCATGATGCCATGTTCTTCATATAGTCCAGCTTCTCAGATTATTTGCTTAGCATATAGATTGAATAAAGTATGGGGAAAGGAATCAACCCTGATGCACTCCCCTCCTGATTTTAAACCATGCAGTATCTCCTTGTTCTGTACAAACAACAGCCTCCTTCCTAGTCTGTGGACAGGTTCCTCATGAGCATGATTAAGTGTTCTGGAATGCCCATTCTTCTCAATATTGTCCACAATTTGTTATGATACACACAATCAAATGTTTTATCATAGTCAATAAAACAGAATTAAACATCTTTCTGGCTTTCTTTACATTGAGCCAAGATCCATCTGACATCAACAATGATATTTTTTGTTCCATGTCTTCTTCTGAATCCAGTGTGCACTTTCGGAAGTTCTTTGTCAATATACTGCTGCAACTGTTTTTGAGTTATCTTTAGTAATATTTTACTTGCACACATTATTAATGATATTGTTCAATAATTTCTGCACTCTGTGCACTTTTCTTTGGAATGGATAAAAATATGGATCTTGTCCAATCAGTTGGCCAGGTAGCTGTCTTCCAAATCTTTTGGCATAACTGAGTGAGTGCCTCCAGTGGGCCATCTGTTTGTTGAAACATCTCAGTGCATATTCTCTCAATTCCTGGAACTTTGTTCTTAGCCAACTCCTTCAGTGCAGCTTCAAC
>NW_006922292.1:943853-956404 GCF_000298275.1 Orycteropus afer afer
TTGCTTTCTTTATGAATGATGTTCTCGATGTCATCCCACAATTCTGGTTTTCAGTCATTGATGTTCAATGCATCAAATCAATTTTAAATGGTCTCTAAATTCAGGAGGGATATATTCAAGATCATATTTTGGCTCCCGTGGACTTATTTTAATTGTCTTCAACTTCAAGTTGAACTTGCATATGAGCAGTTGAAGGTCTGTTCCACAATCAGTTCCTGGCTTGGTTTTGGCTGAGGATTTGGAGCTTTTCCATTGCCTCTTGCCACAGATACAGTCAATCATATTCCTGTGTGTTCCATCTGGTGAAGTTCATGTGTATAGCCACCATTTGTGTTGTTGAAAAAATATATTTGTAATGAATAAGTTGTTGGTCTTGCAAACTATTATCATGCAATCTCCAGCCTTATTTATATCACCAAGGCCAAATTTTCCAGCTACCAGTGATTCCTCTTTGTTTCCAACTTTTGCATTCCAGTCACTGGTGATAACTAACACACTTTGATTGCCTGTTCGGTCAATTTCAGACTGCAGAAGTTGATAAAAATCTTCAATTTCCTCATCTTTGGCTTTGGTGGTTGGTGCATAAATTTGAGTAATAGTAGTATTAACAGGTCTTCCTAGCCAGTGTATGGATATTAGCCTGTCACTGACAGCATTGTACTTCAGGGCAGATCTTGAAACATCCTTTGTAATGATGAATGCCATGTCATTCTTCTTTAAATTGTCATTCCCAGCATAGAGGATCATATGGTTGTCTGATTCAAAATGGCCAAACTTGTCCATTTCAGCTCACCAATGTTTAGGATATCAATCTTTATGCATTCCATCTCATTATTGACAACTTTCTATTTTCATAGATTCATACTTTGTACATTCCATGTTCCTATTATTAATGGATGTTTGCAGCTGTTTCTCCCTAATTTGAGTTGTGCCACCTCAGCAAATGGACGTCTCAAAAGCTTTACTCTATCCATATCAGAAAGGTTGGTCCTACTCTGATGATGCAGCTCTTTCCTAGTCGTATTTTGAAAGCCTTCTGACCTAAGAAGCTCATCCTGCTGCACTGTATTGGGTAATGTTTCTGAGCTATTCATAAAGTTGCATAGTAATGTATCAGAGTTTTTCTGCTATTCATAAGGTTTTCCCTGGCCAATTCTTTGAGAAGTGGATGGCCTCTTCCTTCTTCCTAGTCTGTCTCAGTCAGTAAACTGCATTGAAACCTGTGCACCATGTGCAACCCTGCCAGCACTTGAAACACTGGTGGCACAGACTCAAGACTCACAACAACAAGCGAGCCACAATAGGACAACAAACTGATAGACAAATTTGTCTCACTTAGTTATTCAAAATCTCTCTGCCCTTGCCTTACTTGGATGCTTGGCTGGTACTCTGCCCTGTCATCACCTCTGGCTTCTCTTTCACCTACTTTTCTGGCTGGTTTCAGTGGGGCCTAGGTCGCTCCCTCCTCTTATCTGGATGCCTGGCTGTTGTTCTGCTGTGTTGTCCCCCTGGCTTCTCTTTCCTCTGTTTCCTATCTGGTGCGGATTGGGCCTGGGTCCTTCCTTCCCCTTACCTGGATGCTTGGTTGCTGCTCTGGTCTGTCATCCCCCTGGCTTTTCTTTCCTCTGCTTTTCTAGCTAGTGATAGTGGGCACTGGGTCCCTCCCTCCCCTTACCTGGATGGCTGGCTACTGCTCATGAACCTTAGGCTTTCTTCATTTTGTTTTGATTTTTTTTTTTTCCTGATTGATCTCTTTCCAAAGAAGTATTCAGGTATTTGTGTTGAATCTCATTAATTGTCTTCCATTGATTCGTTCTACTCTTTTGTCCCTTCAATGTATTATGTATCTCAGAAAATTTAGTATTAATCTTCTGGTATTCTATCTGTAGATTTTGTATAATGTCTAATTGTTATTTATTTTGTCGTTTTGCTCTCATATTTTCTTCTGAAATTGTTCTAGCCTTGTCTGTGTTTTCCTTGATTTGTCTCTCAATCAGTTTAAGATACATAAATATAACTCTTTTGAATTCCTTGTCAGTAAATTCCCTGCTTCTTCCTCAGGGATGTGTTCTGGGTCCATATCCTTGTTCCTTGTTTCTACTGCTTTACCTTTCTTCTTTGTGTGGAGTGTGATGGTCGGTTGTCTCTAAGACATTGCATTTATATTTATTTGGTGATTGGATGTTGGAGTAATTTGCAATTTTCATTTTCTTAGTGTTTTTTTTTTTTTTTTTTAATGTGTCTGAGTAAGCAGGGTATTGTGCTCCTCTGTTCACTAGTTGGCAGCACTTATGCATTCACCACCTGCCTCTCATTCTCTATCACACCTGGATGCTTGGTTGCTGCTCTGGTCTGTCATCCCTCTGCCCACCATCACTAGCTAGAAAAGCAGAGGAAAGAAAAGCCAGGGGGGTGA
Organism: Orycteropus afer afer; assembly: GCF_000298275.1. Classification (NCBI taxonomy): domain Eukaryota; kingdom Metazoa; phylum Chordata; class Mammalia; order Tubulidentata; family Orycteropodidae; genus Orycteropus; species Orycteropus afer. The sequence goes on from NW_006922292.1 coordinate 946,270, forward strand.
CAGACCAGAGCAGCAACCAAGCATCCAGGTGTGATAGAGAATGATAGTGGTTGCACAGATCTCTGTTAACTGTTTGTGAAGAGCAGTTAAGGGTGAGTCACACTGTTATTAGTAGTCATGTATCATTGGACAGTTGGTGCAGAAGGAAATGGTGGCTCTCACTCAGTAAGTGGAACTGTAGGATATGGGGGTGTGGTTTGGTCATATGGGCACAGTTACTGTCTCCCACTCAGTTAGGCAAAAACAACAATTGAAAAACCATGAAAAAAGTAAAAGCAAGAAGACAAAAAACACACTACATAAACACACAGGAACATTCATGAAAGAGAGAAAAAAGGAATGTAAAAAAAAGGAAAGGCAATATATGAGAGAAAATATTAAAAGAAATACTTTTAAAATGGCAAAGGAAATATGAATGGAAAATGGAAGGGAAAAAAAAAATTCCACATGTGGGGAGGGGAGAATAACAGAAGAGAGGTAGAGTAAGAGAATAATGAAGAAAAAAAATGAGAAAAATGCAAAAAGAAAAATAATGAATGGAAAGAACCATAAGAAAGAAAAACATGGGAACCAGGAAAAGAGAAGAGTGAAAATGCCAAAATAGAATCTGGGAAAGGAAGAATAAAGAATAGTAATAAAAAGGACAAAAAAAAAAAAAAAAAAAAGTAACAATAATCATTTTAAAACACACAGAAACAATAAAAGTGAAAAAGAAAAGAAAAAAAATCTGGGTGGGCAGGGTAGGGCACCCAGTCTCCCTGTCAGAGCACACAGACTGGAATGGAATTCCTATTAGCCCAGAAAATGGTTGGGAGTGAGGGATGGCTGTGCCTCCACTCATCAAGAGGGTATGGGGTATAAGAGTTAACAAGGTGAATATTGCACCTTTCCAGTTGTTCATGTCCAGAATGTCATTGTGGGCCCTGGAAAGTGGGGGCTATTCTTAGGTCTCTGGAATCTGAGACAGCACTCTCACTTTAAATATCCAAATGGTCCCACCACTTGTAAACACTCAAAATGGCTGCATCCTCTGGACAGGCAAAAGTCCACAGCTCAGCCTGTCTCCCTCTTCTCTGCTTCCTCTTTTATTCATCAGCCACCTATGCAGTCCTTCACGAAGCTATTGGCTAGCAGGTGAAGTTTTTAGGTTAATTCTTAAGTCCTAACACCACTTGGCAATATCAAGGCTGCCTGTGCAGACAGGATCACTAACAGTCCACTGCTCCGTATGTCTCCTTTTTTGGTGTTTACAAAAGTTCTTCTACTAGTTAGAGTTTAGTCTACTTTTTATCCCTCATTTCAAATTCCAGGCTCCAGGATTGTCTTCTGTATGTGTGCTGATTGGCTCCTCTTTTCTTTGTTGGAGAGGATCTGTGTAGTTTGTCTCCTTATTCTAGCAGCTACTGGAACTCTATTTTTTTTTTTAAGAAAAATAGTCTTATTTAAAATTCATTTTAGGAATATTTGGTTCAAGATAAGATTGGCCATACACCCTTTTTCTCCCACTCAACATAGCTATAAAACAACAGAGTACATACAGCATGACAAAGGAGTTTGAGAAGAGGATTCCTTATTTAAGGACTCTGAAAAATAAATAATAGCAGACAGATTGTGAAGATGACCATAATTGATGTATGACTGAACTTACAATGAGCTTATCATTGTACCTCCAGTACTCCCAGGCCTAAATTCAATGCAGTGAGAAACCCAAAAATGAGCCTCATTCATAGCAGGCACATAAAGAACTCCAGGAGAAATATTCCAGTTATGGCTTGAGGAACAGGTAAGAGAAATATTAAGAATCATGCATAGAGGGGAAATCCTGAAATTTTCTATCCTTTTTTGTTTCTTGCCTTTTTAAATTTTCTAATGTCTTAGTCCTCAATCACTGCCATGGTGGTGGTGGCTGCGGAGCCAAAACTCTAATTAAGGAGAAATTTCTTCTTGGATTAGAAAAGTTTTGATTCTAAAAGTATGGTATGTGGCCAAATCACTTTTGTCTCCCACTCTATAACTACTGGTTGACCCTAGATATGGTCACAGTTATGGGAGAAATGCATGACAGAATGGAATAACCAAGGCCCAACTCTCTGGCTTGATGACTGAAAAGGAAAGATTCAGAGAATGAGAAAGTACTAGGGAGAATGTGCAATTAGTGAAGCTTGAGGAAAGGATTCCTTAAAGTTGATTGTGAATTCCTAGGTTCATATCACATTATGTATGAATGAATCTGACCCTACACAGTACCAATAGTATTTTAGAACTGAATTAAAGGATAGATCACTATCCAAGTCCCAGAGTCATCACATAGAAGGGATCTGATTAACACTGCAAAAGCTTTGAAAAATGAGCTGATATTGAATCCTCAATCTATAAAGGCTGATTGGAATTTATGATTCATTTGGCTTGAAATTGTGTCCACCAAAAAAATATATACATATGTAGATGCTCTAACTACCGTTTTCTGGGTATCTGTGCAGCTTGTTTGAAAATCCGGATTTCTAGCCTCCAAAACTATCAGTCAATAAATTTCTGTTCTGTGAAGATTCCTACTTTTTACAGCATTTTTATGGAAGTCCTAGGAGACTAAGATATGGTCTAAACACTACTGATTCCTTGTTAAAACAAAAATATCAACACTGACTACAGGAATTTAAAAAGACCCAAAGTCTTACAGTATATCATTCAAAATATCCAGTACATAATTCAAAATGTGGTTTATCTCAGTAATGTCTTATTCCATATTTAAAATGTACTGTATTAGTAGTCAAAAAATCATATGATCATATAAAATTATTCAAAAAAACATGTACCAAAATTCAACTTTCACTCATGAGAAAAACTAATAATGAAAGAACATTTCATCAACCTGATAAAGAGCATCAAAATAGCCTGCAGCAGATATCATCACCAATGATGAAAGACTGAATGCTTTCTCTTTAAGATAGGGCAAAGGCAAGAATGTCCACTCTCACCACTACTCTTTAATTTTATAATGAAACACTGAATATATACAGTGGAATGGAAAAAAATAAAACATTTGCTCTATTGAGATCAAATGATTGCCTATGTTGAAAATTTCAAGATGTTGTCTCCGAAACTAATAAATCTGTCTATCAAGGTTAAAGTTTTCAAGGTCAACACATACAATTAAATTTATTACATATTTTCAATAAACAAATATATATGTATATTTAAATGAATACTTTTTGCAATAGTGCAAAAAAGGAAATACTCAGATATAAATCTAACAAAATGTAGATATAAAACAGTAAGGAAAGGAATAAAAGTAGACCTAAATAAGTTGAGAGTTATGATATTTTCATGATTTGGAAGGTTCAAAGTGGAAAAAATATCAAATCAACAAAATTGCACTACATGCTTAACACAGTTTTTAGGATAATTTTTGTAGATGTAGAAGAGCTGAGATTAAAATTTTAATGAACCACAAAGAAACTAGAATTTCCAAAATGATTATGACAAAAAAGAATCAAGTTAGAAGAATCATTTCTCTTGATTTTGACTTTTACTATAAAGATACTGTAATCAAGAGAGTGCAGTGTTTGTAAAGGATAGCCATGCTTATCAATGGAATGAAATGGACAGTTGATAAATAATCCCATACATACATGGTCAACTGATTTTTGACAAGGGTGAAAAGTCAACTCAATAGAATCAAAACATTCTTTCTAGTGTTAGAACAAAGGGAAAACCACATGCAGGAAAATAAACATGTATCTAAGCCTCATACCTTACACAACAATTAACACAAAATAGATAGTATATTTAAATGTAAAGAAAATGATAAAATATTTAGGAGGAAACATAAGATAATATCTTCCTGAATTGGAAGATTTTTAGACATGCATCAAAACACAATATATTAACAATAATAATAAATCTAACTTTATCAAATTTTACACTGCAGACTAACCGGAATGCTGGCAGTTCAAACCCACTAGCCACTCCTCAGAAGGAAGATGGAGCAATCTACTTCTGTAGTGATACTGCCTCGGAAACCCAATGAGGGGTCACTATGAATCAGGGCCAACTTAATGGCACATAACAACAACAACATGAAATCTTTTGTTAAGAGAATGAAACATCAATTATAGATGGAGAAAACATTTGCATATCACATATTTGACACATTTCTAATATTGACAAATGTGGTGGCATAGTGCTTAAGGCATTGAAATGTTAACCAGAATGCTGTCAGTTCAAACCTACCAGCCACTTCTCAGAAGGAAGATCGGGCAATCTACTTGCATAGGGATACCGCCTCAGAAACCCAAGGAGAGGTTGCTATGAGTCAGATCTGACTCCATGGTAGTGAGTTGGTTTTTGGGTTTTATATAAACATAACAGAAAGAAAACAACCAACTTAATTTTTAAATGATTGAAAGTGTTGAACAGACTCTTCACCAAATAAAATATATGGAAGTCAAGTAAACAGAAGAAAAAAAATTTCAGTATCATTAACAATGCAAATCAAGGTGGTCATGAGATACCACTACACATCTATTAAAATGGCAAAGTTATGAAGTATTAAAAATGCCATATTCTGATAAAAAAAAAAATAATAAACCTCACTGCCATTGAGGCAATTCTGACTCACAGAGACCTCCATTGGGTTTCTGAGGCCGCAAATCTTTACAGAAGTAGATTGTCCAGTCTTTGTTCTGTAGAGTGGCTGGTGGGTTTGAATCACCAACCTTCTGGTTAGCAGTAAAATGCCTTAGGCACTACACCACTGCCAAGAATGATGTTCTGCTAAGGATATAAATTAATGGAATTCTCATACATTACTAGTAAAAATGAAAAATGCTGTAGAACTCTGGAAAATAGTTTGGCGATTCATTATATATTGAAACATATACTTGCAATACGGTCCCGTGCATAAGTATTTACCCTAGAGAAATGAAAACTTAAATTCTTATACAATTTTGTACATGGATATTTATAGGAACTCTGTTCATAATTGCCCCAGAGTAGAAACAACCTAAATGTCCTTCAATAGTTGGATAAACAAACAGTACATCTGTGCAATGAAACAGTAAATTAAAAGGAATGAGTGGCTGATATGCTAAACACCTTACAGGGATCATTTTGCTGAGAGACAGAAACTAATATCCAAAGGTTACATACATACTATATAATTCCTTTATATTAAGGAGAACAGATAAATGGTTGCCAGGGAATAAGATAGGGTGTGACTGCAAAGGAATAGCATGGGAGGGCTTTCTGCAGTGACAGAACCACTCTGTGTTTGATTGAAGTGATAGAGAACTCTGTGCAGGCCTCATAATTTATAAAATTGTTGTCAAAAAATCCAATTTAACATTTATGGATAAACAATCATCTGCTGCAGTTAGAATATTGTTTGTAAGTAAATGACTACTTTGCATTTTTATATATGCTGTATAGTAATGATTCAGGGCCGACTCAACGGCACATAACAACAGCAACAACAACAACAGTAATGATTTCACATAAAGTTATATACATATCTCTGGTGGTGTAGTGCCTAAGGTACTTGAGTGCTTACCAGAAGGCTGGCAGTTCAAACCCACCAGCCACTCCTCAGAAGGAAGTTTGGGCAATCTATTTCTGTAGTGATACCACCTCAGAAACCCAAGGAGGGGTTGATATGAGTTGGGTCTGACTTGATGGCACATAACAACAACAACAACTATGTGTGTGTGTGTGCGTTTGTGTGTATGTGTGTGTGTATACCCTAAACAGAATCTTATTTTTTTCTTAAGGAGTCTGAAATAATCAGACTTTTATTCTACTTAATTAAATACTTTCTGAAGGAGGAGTTTTTTTTTTTTTTTAATTATTTCTAATATTCTAATAATGACATTGAATTCTAGCTCACAGACTAGGTTTCTCACTTTCAGATCAAATAACTTTGCTAAACGGTTAGGTTCCCTGCTCTTCCATCTGCTACTCCCGTAAGTCCTAACATTATATGAGAAAGCTACATAGATGTGGTCTTTGTTAACCAGTTAACCATACACAAATCCAACAAGTCAAAACCATTACCATCCAGTGGATTCCAATTCATGGCTGCCCTGTGTGTTAAAGAGTTCCATATGATTTTCTTGGCTGGGCGCTCTGGTGGTATAATGCCTAAGGCATTTGACTGCTAACCAAAAGGCTAGTGGTTCAAACCCATCAACCACTCCTTGAAAGGAAGATTGGGCAATTTACTTCCATAGACATGCTGCCTTGGAAAGCCCAGAAGAGGGCACTATTAGTCAGAATCGACTTGAAGGCAGTGAGTTTGTTTGTTTGTTTTGGTTAATCTTTATTAAGCAGATCTCTAGGCCTTTGTTTAACTGTATCACTTGTGCATCCCAGGGCATAACTCCAGAAAAGACTATCAGAGTCCAATTAATACAGCATCCTCAGATTGGAAAGGGTTTAGCATTGTGAATGCATTCCATGTGGATCTTTCCTGGTGCTCTGTTTATGGAGGTAGGGCTTGAAAAGGCTAACCTCTAAGCTTCATTAGAGAAGCATCCATCACCTTGTTCCTCCTATCCTCTTATCTTCTGCACACCTAATATTCTGATTACCTAGTACCGCTCAGACAAGAACATACTACCAATGGAATGGCTTGAACAAACAGGAGTCAATTCTTACAATTTGGAGGCTTTAAGTCCAAGTCCAAGTGCCAGTCTCTAGGGGGTGGGTGAAAGCCCCTCAACCTTGGGTTTCAGCTCTGCTTCCTGCTCCCAGCCCACTGAAGCTAGAGGCTTTTCTTCACTTAGACAGCTGTTGGCTGCTGAGACTGAGAAACCAAAGTTGACAAGTAAAAGGGTACAGTCCCAATATTACCAAACCACAAGGCAGGCCATTAATTCAAGTCTATTGAAAGTTCCAAGGTCAGCAGAGCAGAGCAGGCTGCTGAACAATGACATGGCTACATGCAGGATCCAAATGTTCCGTAAGGTAGAGACTACCCCCAAGGCTTTTCCTTATGTACAGGAAGTAGACCACATCCCAAAGGCAGCTACTCAGCTGCTTGTGGTAGATCCCACCATGGAGTTGATTGCCAGTCTCATCATCGGGAATAACTATGATCAGCTGCCCAGCCATTCAACCAGGCCCAGTTAGGTTGACATACAAATTTAACTACCACACCGATCAATCCTTGGCTTCCTATATTATGGTTGTCATCTTCTCAAAAATACATGTAAGCAGGCTGTTACCTCTTGCTTCGCCTTGACTGGCTTCATTCTCAGTAGCAGCAAGTTCTAAGAATGAATTTGTATTGGGAAAATAAGGTGAACTAAGAATAGAAGAGAACTTCATAGAACTCTGATGCTAATGAGGTAGAGAGGAGGCCCATAAATTATTTGCAATTAAGGGATTTTAAGAGATAAATAAGCCTTTCTCAGTCATATTAATTCTTCAGTGGAGACTTCTTAATTCTTATATATATATATATTGGTATTATAAAATTCTTTTTTGTTGTTCACCCTGAATGTAACTTGTTCCATTAAAAATTGAGGGAAACATGTCATAGGGTAATAAGATGTACCAAACTACATTCAGTGTAAGCTAATATAAAACCTAAACCTGAAGTGGAAAAATGTAATCAATGGACCAGATCAAAATAATATGCTAATTATGGACAATGTTTGCTGGCAAGTAAGCTTATGTTAACTTAAATGTCCTTATGGATTTGCCAACTTTATCTGTGACCAACATTGGCCTTACTTGCCACCCATAATACCTACCAAACCACTGCTATAAAGTTCATTCTGATTCATAGTGACCATATAGGACAGAGTAGAACTGTCCTATAGAGTTCTCAAGGTAGTAAATTGTTATGGAACCAGATTGCCTCATCTTTCTCCCTTGGAGCAGCTGGTAAGTTCAAACTGCTGACATATTGATTAGCAGCTGAGTGCCTTAATCACTGAACAACTACATTTCCCATCCATAATAGTATTCTCTATTTAGAAATTTTTCCTTCCTTAAAAATTAAATTGTATAAAGACAAGTGGAGTCAGGATTTTTTTTCCATTTTTTTTTTCTCCTTATGAAAGAAAGATCAGTTGGACATTGTTTACTGGAACCAATGGGGCAGACATAGTCAATAGACTATTTAGTATAAATAAAATGATTCTACATTAAGGCAAAGTTCTAGAGAGATTAAATAAATGTAAAACCCTAGTTTCATTTCCTATTGTTGAATATCCACAAGAATACACTTGCTCATTCTCTCGCTCACTCTCCCTCCCCCCTCTCTCTTTTTAATCTTTTGCCACACTACCATTTTCTCTTTCTTCTCACTACTGAGTGTCTTTCTGTCTACATTCATTTTCTTCTATTCTTCTAATACTGTGGTTCTCAAGTAGAGCAAGGTAACTCCGAGGGACATTTAAAAACAAGACAGAGTAGTGGTTGGGTAGCACTACTTATATTTTGTAAACTGAACACAGGATATTAGTTTATCTGCAGTACATGGACACTTTCATATGACAAAGAATTGGCTACATCTTATATAGAGGTTGTATACTCATATAATGTATAAGTGAAAAACGTATTTATAATTGCCCATGCATGAAGTGAAACTCTGTTTTCCATATCAATTCAAAACATCTTGTACAATTTTAATAAGGTGTGTCTTCTTTCTATGAATGTAAATTCTATAAAACAGAGCTCAAAACAAATCACACCTCTGACAGAAAAATATTATAAAAGTTGTATTTTCTGTACAGTATATCTGTGTTGGACTGTATCTATAGCTGCACCTGTCACCTGGTTCTATATAAGGGCCAAAGTGTTGTGTGTAGCAAATGCTTTCTCTTTCTCTCTTCCATACTAACCAGCTAAACTACATTTCCGAGCCTCCCCTGGAGTTAAGTGGGCTTTTGTGAAAGGTTCTCACCCTTGTATGCCACCTCTGGGTACTAGTGGCTAAAAGCATACCTCTGTTGTCTCCTGGTGAGAGGCAGAAGCTGTACTGACAAAACTTTGAAACCTTCAAATAGGGAAATGCAATAGACTTCAGTGTCTACACAGCTTCATGGAGTGAAAATTAATTGAGAGAAAAACCAGCCTTAATCCTGTCAAGCTACTGTAATTTGAGGAATGATTATTTCAGCAGCCTGTGTTACTTATCCGGATTAATACAAGGTTTAATTATCTAACTAATCATTGTGCCTTCTAGGGTGGCAATTGTTTAGCATTTATGTATTATTTCATTATAAATGTATTATTTGGTTTTCTTCATATTATACCTAAGGAAAGATTATATATGTATATATAAATTACATATGTATATGTATATGTATATACACTTACATATACATACCTCATATAAATGCATACATATACATATAAATATATATATGTGTATCAAATAATATCATTAATATTACATGCAAGTAAATTTTTGCTGAAGATAATTCAAAAAAGGTTGCAGCAGTGTATTGAAAGGGAACTTCAAGAAATGCAAGCTGGATTCAGAAGAGGATGTGGAACAAGGGATATCATTGCTGATGTCAGATGGATCTTGGCTGAGAAAAAATATTTTCAGAAAAATGTTTACCTGTATTTTACTGACTATTCAAGGGCATCCAACTGTGTGGATCATAAAAAAAAAAAAAAATTATGGATAACATTGAGAAGAATGAGAATTCCATTACAGGCAAATGTGCTCATGAGGAATCCATACATAGACCAAGAGACTCATTCATACAGAACAAGAGAATAGTGAATGGTTTAAATCAGGAAGGGTGTGTGTCAGGATTGTACTCTTTCACCATACTTATTTGATCTGTATGCTGAGCAAATAAGCCAAGATTTGGGATGATATGAAGGAGAATGCAATGTCAGGATTGTAGGAAGACTCATTAACCACCTGCAATATGCACACTACACAACCTTGCTTGCTGAAAGTGAAGACAACTTGAAGCACTTACTGATAAAAATCAAAGACCACAGTCTTTGGTATGTAATACATCTCAATATAAAGAAAACAAAAATCCTTACAACTGGACCACTAAGCAACATCATAATAAATAGATAAAACCTGTGTATGAGCAAAAATTAAATACATTTACACATGGGGTCCCTATGAGTCAAAATAGACTGGATGGCACCTAATAACAGC
>NW_006922292.1:956504-957024 GCF_000298275.1 Orycteropus afer afer
ATGTAGGTGTGTATATTAAGAACATGGATGTAGACCAAAAGTTATTTGTTGACCAGATCAGTCTAATTTAGATAGTCATCCATATAAGCCATGAAGTTATCATATGCACAGGTTCCTCCTTAGTGTGTGTATCTATAATAGTATATATTTATGTATCTATACATGCTGTTGTTAGGTGCCATCTGGTTTATTTTGACTCAAAGGGACCCCATGTGTATATATATTTAAATTAAGCTCATACATAGGTTTTATTGTTTATGAAATTTATTTTAGAAAAAGAAATGGTGTATTGAATGATATTTGTTATAAAATTGGGGTGTAGAGTCTGCTAGGGTTGAAAACTAGGACCCTAAGCATAGCCTTGATATCTGTCTGTACTTGTTCTTATATATGATAAACTCATGACATATATGGATGATGACCTAAATCAGACTGATCATGATCTGGTCAACAAACGAATTTTGGTAAGTAATGTCTTCAATCTGTAACACAAAATATTAAAAACCCAACTTACCCCTTC
>NW_006922292.1:962583-973777 GCF_000298275.1 Orycteropus afer afer
AAAAAAAAAAAAAAAAAAAAAGACCTGATCACTAATCCTCAAAATGGTCCATGTAGTCAGAAATGTGGGAAGTCTGAGAAGATCTCACCATCTAGAGAAACATAAGGAAGCATGAGGCATACGTATGAAATATGGTATCCTGGATGGGATCCTGAACACAAAAGTTACACTAGGTAAAAAGTAAGGTGATTTAAATAAAGTATGTGATTTAGTTAGCAATAATCTCTCAATATTGTTTAATTATTTTAATCATATGTGCCTTACAAATGTAAAGTGTTAACAATAGGAGAAATAGAGTGTGGAGTTATATGAGAGATGTCTTTGCAACTTTCCTGTAAATCTAAAACTATCCTGAAATAAAGTTTATAAAAATCAAACAAGCAAAAAACACCAGTTTACTATTTTTCGCATTTTTTATATTTCTACTCTGTTCTCTACATCAGTTAATGTTTAAATTTTAACAAAGTAAACACAATAAACAACTTTGGTGTAAAATTTAAGCTTACTTCTCAGTTGTCACTCTATTTCATGGCATGAAAGATCTCTCAAATCTATAGCCAAAATATGTTCAGATTTTATATTAATTCTGGAATTCCTTATCTTGTCTTTATTATTGCATTTCCTCCTGACCTGCTCTTCTTGCCTGTTTTGTTTTTTTTTACAGAATATTAACTTTGTTAAATATTGGCATATATTGGTTCTCTCTTTGGCAAAACTCTGTGGGACTGATTCAAGACACATCATGGTCTCTAGTTGATTTTTCTCCCTTGTAGTCCACTACTTTATGCACTAATACTCAGAGTGATACACTTATGATGTCTAGTATAGATCTTGTTGTTGTTGTTATTAGGTGCCATTGAATCAGCTCTGACTCATAGTGACTCAATGTTCATGCACAACAGAACAAAACACTGCCTGGTCCTTTGTCAGCCTCACAATCCTTTTTATACCAGAGCCCATTGTTGCACCCATTGTGTCAATCCACCTCTTTGAGGGCCTTACCCTTTCTCAGTGATGCTCCACTTTACCAAGCATGATATCCTTCCCCAGGGAACTGTCCCTTCTGACAACATGAACAAAGTATGTAAGATGAAGTCTGGCCATTATCATTTCCAATGAGCATTCCAGCTGCACTTCCTCCAGGACAGATTTGTTCATTCTTTTGTCAGTCCATGGTACTTTCAGTGTTCTTCACCAACACCACAACTCAAAAGAGTCAGTATTCTTCAGTCTTTCTTACCTATTGTCCAGCTCTCAGATGCATGTGAGGCGACTGAAATACCATGGCTTGGGTTAGGTGCACCTTAGTCTTCAAAGAGACATCTTTGCTCTTCAGCAATTTAAAGAGGTTTTTGCAGCAGATTAGCCCAGTGCAATATGTCTTCTAATGTCTTGACTGTTGCTTCCATTGGTGCTGATTATGGAACCAAGTAATATGAAGTGGGTTAAAGCTTCCACCCCAAAGTAGAATCAGTCTTAAAGATTTGGACAGAGTAAAGCTTTCAGGACATTCACTTGCTTATGGAGCATAACTCAAAAAGGGAAGAAACAGCTGCAAACATCCACTAACAATGGGAATGTGGATTGTATGGAGTATGAATCTAGGAAAAGTGGAAATTTTCAATCATGAAATAGAATATGAGAATATGGATGCCCTAGATTGGGCAATTTGTTTCCATAGGGATACCACCTCAGAAACCCTAAGAGGGGTCGCTATGAGTCAGGATTGACTCAACAACAGTGAGTTTGGTTTTCAGTTTGTTTTGGGTATTATTGAGCTAAAATGGACTGGTTTTGACCATTTTCAATCAAACAAACATACAGTCTACTATGCCAGGAATAACAAATTGAAGAGGAATGGTTCCACATTCATTGTCAAAAAGAATGTTACAAGATGTATCCTGAAGTGCAGTGCTGTCACTTACAGGATAATATTCATAACCTACAAGGAAAGTCACTTAATGCTATCATTATTCAAATTTATGCATGAACCACTAAAGCCAACGATGAAGAATTTGAAGTTTTTTTTTTTTTTCCAACTTCTGCAGTTAGAAATTGACCAAACATGCAATGAACATGAATTCATAATTATTAGTAATTTGGATGCAAAAATTGGAAACAAATAAGAATCATCAGTTGTTAGAAAATATAGCCTTGGTGATAGAAATGACAACAGAGATTGAATGATAGAATTTTGCAAGACCAACGACTTATTCATTGCAAATAGCTTTTTAACAACATATATGGTGGCTATACATGTGGACTTCACAAGATGGAATGCAAAGAAATCAGATTGACTACATCTGTGGAAAATGGTGATGGATAAGCTCAGTATCATCAATATCACCAAGGCCAGGAGCTGACTGTGAAACAGACCATGAACTTGTCTTATGCAAGTTCAAGTTGAAGCGAAAGAAAATTAAAATAAACCCATGAAAGCTAAAATACAAACTTGATTAAATCCCACCTGAATTTAGAGACCATCTGAAGAATAGAGTTATGCATTGAATACCAATGACCAAAGACCAGATATGTTGTGGGATGTCATCAAGGGCATGATACATGAAGAAAGCACTATTTAAAAGAAAGGAGAGGCAGAAAAGACCAAAATAAGTATCAGAGGAGACTCTGAAACTTGCTTTTGAACATAGAGTAGCAAAAGTGTGTGGAAGAAATGCTGAAATAAAAGAACTGAACAGAACATTTCAAAAGGTGTCTCCAGAAGACAGCATAACGTATTATAACATAATGTGCAAAGGCCTGGAGCTGGAAAAACATACTCAGATTTTCTCAAGCTAAAAGAACTGAAGGGAAAATTCAAGTTGCAATATTGAAGGATTATAAGGGCAAAATATTGAATGATTCAGGAATCATCAAAAGATGATGGAAGGAATACCCACAGTCACTGTATCCAAAAGAATTGTCCAGTGTCCAAATACTTCAGGAGACAGAATATTGTCAAGAACTAATAGTCTTGAAGGAAGAAGTTGAAGCTGCACTGAAGGGACTGGAGAAAAACAAGGCTTCAGGAATTGACAGAATACTCATGCAGATGTTTTAACAAAGGATACAGCACTGGAGATGCTTATTCATTTGTGCCAAGAAATTTGGAAGACAGCGACCTGGCCAATTGACTGGAAGAGATCGATAATTGTGCCGATAGCAAATAAAGATGACCCAACAGAATGTGGAAATTATCAAAGAGTCAATATCACATGCAAGTGAAATATTGCAGAATATAATTTGAAAAGAGTTGCAGCTGTATATTGATAGCTGGATTCAGAAGAGAACACGGAAGAGGTATTCACTAATGATGTCAGATGGATCTTGGCTGAAAGAAAAGAATAAAATAAAGATATTACCTCTGTTTTTAACTTACAAAAGTATTTGACCATGTGGATCATAACAAATTATGGATAGAATTGCGAAGAACAGGAATTCCAGAACAAAATTGCTCTCATGAGGAGTCTGTACATAGACAAAGAGGCTGTCATTCTAACAGAACAAGGAGACTGCATGGTTAAAATCAGGAAGTGTGTACTTCAGAGTTGTATCCTTTTACTTCATGTATCTCCTACTATGTTAAATTACCATCCCATCCTCCAATATTCTTAAAAAAAAAAAAAAAAAATATTGTGCTTTGGGTGGCATTTTGCACAGCAGATAGTTTTTCCTTTCAACAATTCACATGTATTTTGTTTTGTGCCACTGATTAACAGTCCCCACAATGTAGCAGAGCTCTTCCCATTTCCCTTCTATGGTTATTGTCTCCCTGTGTCCTTCTTCCTTACGCATTCCTGCCTCTGCAGCTTTCTTCTTGTGCAAATGCTGCCCTTCTGATTTCCCATGGCTGATTGTTCTAAAGAGTGTACCTCCACTTCCAGACCCAAAGGGTGACTAGCAACCATAGTCTTTGGGGTTTCACAAGTCTACATCTGACCAGTAAGCCTGTTTTTGTGTATGTGTGTGTTTAATTTTGTTACATATTTTTCCCCCACTCTATCAAAAACAAAACAAACAACAACAACAACAACAACAAAACCTCACTGCTGTCATTGAGTTGAATCCGACTCACAGCTACCCCTCCTTGGGTTTCCAAGGAGGTATCTCTATGGAAGTAGATTGCCCAATCTTCCTTCTGAGGAGTGGTTGGTGGGTTTGAATAGCCAGCCTTTTGGTTAGCAGTCAAATGCCTTAGCCACGACCGCTGTGTGAGTCGGTGGCATGGCAGGCTTCCTTTATAGTTCCCTGAAGTAGAAACATTTAAGCATCCCCATCCCTCTCAGTGTGCTATCCAGGTGATTATTGATTTTGATATAAAATCATGTGTGTGTATATATATATATATATTTTTTTTTTTTTTTTCCTCCACCACCTATTATGGTGGTGGTTGACATATTGCTGTAATGCTAACTAAGAAAACCAAACTCACTGCCGTGGAGTCAGGCCCAACTCCGAGCGACCCCTCCTTGGGCTTCCAAGGCAGTATCCCTAAGAAGTAGATTGCCCAATCTTCCTTCTGAGGAGTAGCTGGTGAGTTTGAACCACCTGCCCTCTGGCTAGCAGTGAAATGCATTAGGGACTATGCCACCAGAGAAAGAGGCATTAAATCCAAGTAGAGTGTGGACAGATTCTATGGAGCTTCCATACTAAGACAGAATATCAAGAAAGGCTTGGAATTCAACTTCTGAAAATTAGCCAATGAAAAATTTATGTCACAACAAAACATCTTCTGAATTTGAACACCTCATCAGAGAGCACCGGTCTCTGGAGGAGGACATCTTATTTGGTGATGCACAAGACAAGCAAGGATAAAAGAGACTTTCGTTGAGATGGACTGTAACAATAACATCAACGGTAGACTTAAACATGCTAGCCATCATGAGAATGATGCAGGACCAGGCAAATTTTTTGTGCT
The DNA here is from genome assembly GCF_000298275.1 of Orycteropus afer afer. NCBI lineage: Eukaryota > Metazoa > Chordata > Mammalia > Tubulidentata > Orycteropodidae > Orycteropus > Orycteropus afer. Next base: position 967,502 of record NW_006922292.1, read on the forward strand.
ATTGTACATGGGGAAGCCATGAGTCAGATACAACTTGAAGGCAGCTATCCACCTATCTAAAGATTTTTTGAATTCCTGTTTCTTTGACCATCAAGGTAGACTAATGAAAAATGGCACCCCTCCAAGACATACTTACTTCCAAATCCCAAGAACCATGAATTAAATGTCAACTGTAATTATATTAAGGATGTTGAGAAAAGGAGTTTATATTGGATTACCCAGGTACGCTCTGAAAGCAATCACATGTACCATTGTAAGAAAGAAACAAAGGGACTTTCAGATACACAGAGAAGGCAATATGAAGGTGATGGCAGAGATTAAAGAGATCCGGTTACAAGCCTAGGAACATTGGGAAGCCTCCAAAAGAAAGAAAGCCTCCATAAGAATAATACTGGCTTTTAGAACTGTGAAAATAAAAGTCTGTTGTGTTAGGCCACAAACTTTGTGGTATTTTTTTTTTTTTTTACATCAGCCACAGAAAAATAATATAACCGTTAATCTAAATTTCTTCCCAAATGATCAGTCTCTGTCAGTCTTTCAAGTAGCTAGCTCATGAATGTGTTAGAGAAAAGCAACACTGAATCTGATTTACAAGGTTGGTAATGTTAGGTTAAATGTTACACGGGTATCTTGTCCAGGGATTATGTTCTACCATGTGAGTAACTCCCCTCAACTTGTCTGTATTTTCTATTCTGAACTCCATTTCTCTGATCTGATGCCCCAGTCCCTCTCCTGTTGCATCATTTCTGGATTCCCCTCCTGGATAATTTGCATTTAACTTTCTTCTTAGATAGATTGATAAGCTTTTGATATTGTTATGTTATATACGAAATAAATACAGACTCTTTTAAAAAGTCTATACCTTAGTATAAAGGCATAACTTGAAAAACCCCCTTCCCTGTTTTTCAAATCACATTCCTTCCCTCACAGTCTGAGTGCTTCGTTGGACCTTCTAATGTGTTTTGTTGTTGTTGTTATGTGCTGTGGAGTCAGACCCGACTCATAGCGACCCCTCCTTGGGTTTCTAAGGCAGTATCACTACGGAAGATTCCTTCTGATGATTGGATGGTGGGTTTGAACCTCCAGCCTTCTGGTTACCAGTCAAGTGCCTCAGGCACTATGCTACCAGCACTCTCTCTAATGTGTGGACACAAATATTTTTTGTTTGTTTGTTTATGGGTTTATTTTCATTCTAAAAGATAATATTGTGTGTGTGTGTGTGTGTGTGTGTGTATTTATTTATATAGAGACACAGAGAGAGAGAGAATTGTAATGTTTTTTTTTTTTTTTTTCAGGGTTGTTCAACAGCATATCTTGGCAATGTTTCCAGTATATTGCCTATAAATTTCTAAAATTATTACATAAAATACTCCAGTATAGATGAACTTTACTTTCCTTATCTAATCTACTGGATCTTTTAAACAATTTTTCTATTACAAATAATCTTGTAATAAATTTCTTTGTTAATAAATTTCTATGCCCTTATTTGTAATTCTATAAAATATATTCCTAGATTTTTAAATACTTGGTGAATGTTCATATACATTATAAAATTTATATGTATTGTCAAATTTCTTTCAGATTAAACATAACCATTTAACTGTCCAAGGAGTCACTCAACACTATTTCTCAGACTCTTTTGAGCCATCAGAGTATGACTCTCCCTAATGTTCCCAAGCAGGCATGTAAAATAGGACACCCTATTATGTACATTGCACTTCTGTAATACTAAGAAGGAGTAGCTTGCATTATATAGGAGAGAGCCTAATTTCTTCTTCCATGAAGATTCTAGTTGCAATCTTTGCTTATTTACTATTAGATTACTTTTCTTTTGAACTGGTTTTAAGGAGGACATTTAAAAAATACATATTTTTCCATATTTTTAAAATTGTGATAAGTTGCAGTATGTTGAATTACTTGGTATGGCTCTTCTATCCATGTTCTTTGGACTCCTACTAGATTACTAGATGGAAATATGCATATGTGCCAAAAGGGCAAGGAGGCAGCACCTTCTGATGTCATCTAACTCCATAAGAAGAAGACAGAATCACCATTAGAAGACAAAACCCTGTTCTTATGAGGCTAGATGTGCCCCCACACTAGAGCCCTCTTACTGACCTTGTCACTGACCATTCCTCCTGCAGCACTCACCACTTCTTTGCTGGGTTTGATAATTCACTGCAGTGGCCACACAGAAATCACAGATTATGTGGTTTATTAGGGAAGCACCAGACTACAATTCAAGTTCAGGAACACTCCCAGTCTCTCACAGCTGGCCATCTCTCCCAGCAGCTGGCAGTCTCTCTCAGTCTCTCTCTCAGAAGTGTGTGTCTCTCATGTCTTTCTCTCAGCAGCTTGTGTCTCTCACATCTTTGTCTCTCTCAGCAAGTGCATCTCTCTCAGTGGAACATTTCTCAGCTGGCAGTAAGAGACTCTCTCTGCCTCTAAGATGGCTCCTTTTGAGCCTGGGAGAGTGGCCAAAACTAACCAATCCCAACATCAAGGTTCTACACACCTGAGAGAGAGCAAACTTCCCAGAAAATTACTTTGTGTTGCACCCAAAAGAAATACCTCAAGTGGATAACTTTAACAATCAGGATCTACTCAGTTTCTCACAGCAAATTCCACCACAGAGTTTACAAGGACTCTGGCTAGAAAAGCCACACCATATAATTTACTACACAACAAAATGTAAAGTATTTGTGGCCCACCAAATGGATTATAATTTGCTAGTATTGTAAGTAAGGTACATGGCACCCTTGGGAGTCATGTTTTCATCATCCATTGAAATAAAGTGTATGGAACTCTAATGTGAGGATTGGTCAGTTTTGTCATTCTACTAGGCTTAAAAAGATCCCTCCTTGTTGGTGTAGTGGATAAGTCATTTGGTTGCTAACCATCAAGTCAGCGGTTCAAATCTACTAACCACTCTGTGGAAGGAAGATGAACAATCTACTTCCATAAAGATTTGCAGACTCAGAAACCCACTGAGGGTCACTGTGACTGAATTGTGTAATTGACTAAATGGCAGCGAGTTTGGCTTGATGTGGTTTAGAGGCAAAAAGAGGGGTGGATCTCACTGCCATCAAAAGAGAAGAGCCAGAGGTGAAATGGAGCTTCTACTTGGACTGGAGACCCCTGCATTGGACCTCCTTGTCAGAGAAAACCAGGTGAGATAACCTGTTGAGATGACCAGCTGAGAGACCATGGCAGCTGAAATAAGAAGCACAAGACAGAGCAGTGGTCCTGCAGGCCCATGGAGCAGGAAAGTTGAGTACCTTTTCGCACACAGCTTTCTGGCAGAGAAGGGTGAACCTAGGTACCTATAAGCAGACTAAAAAGAGCTTTGTAACACTTGCCCAAGCAGGGCAGAGCAGGCCAAGAGGCCAAGGCCAGAGAGACAAACCTGAAGGCATAGCAGAGGGGAAACTGTCATGATCAAAGAATTGTATCCTGAGAGCCTTCCTGAACCTTAATTGTAGCCCATTACTTCCCAATTAAACCTCATAACTATGAATATAATCTATGAATTCTGTGTGTATTGCAACAAACTTTTGCACCCAGCAGAGAAGTAGTGAATACCATGGGAGAGATGGTTGGTGTCAGAAATAGTAAAAAGGCTTGAGGGTGGTGGTATGTCTGGCTTCATAGGAATAAGCCTTAGGCTGCTGATGGTGATTCTGTCCCCTCCTGATGTTTGAAAAGGTCAGAATATGCTGTTACTATGTCTTTTTTGCATAAGTGTATGTATACATGGGAACTCTGGTAGCATATTGCCTAAGGTACTTGACTTCTAATCAGAAGGCCGGTGGTTCAAACCCACCAGCCACTCTTCAGACTGAAGACGGGGTAATCTACTTCCATAGTGATACTGCCTCGGAAACCCAAGGAGAGGTAGCTGTGAGTCAGGTCCGACTCGACGGCACATAACAACATGTTGTATATATGTATATATTGCCACTTTGACAATTTACATATATAATTCAGTGACACAAATTATGTTCATCATACTGTGAATCCATCATCACTACTCATTTCAAAAAGTTTCTGTCACCTTTAACAGAAGTTTGCAATGGTTCCTCATTTGCTCTCCTTACTGGCCCTTCTTGTTGTTGTTGTCAGATGCCTTTGAGTTAGTTCCTACTCATAGTGACCCTATGTAAACCAGAATGAAACACTACTCGGTCTTGTGCCATTCTCATTGCTATGTCTGAGCCCATTTTTGCAGCCACAGTGTTAATCCATCTTGTTGAGGGTCTTTCTCTTGTTCACTGACTTTTTTTTTTAATTTTTTTCTACCTAAGAATGATGTCCTTCTCCAGGAACTGGTCCCTACTGACAACAGAGCCAAAGTATGAGAGGCAAAGTCTGGCTATTTTCACTTCTAAAATACATTCTGGCTGTCTTTCCTCCAAGATAGATTTATTTGCTCTCTAGCAGTGAACATTCAATATTCTTCACCAAAACTACAATTTAAATGCATTGATTTTGTTCAATCTTCTTTATTTATTGTCCAGCTCTCACATGTATGTGAGGTTATTGAAAATACCAATGCTTGGGTCAGGTGCACTTTAGACTTCAAAGTGACATCTTTGCTCTTTAACACTTTAAAGAGGTCTTTTGCAGCAGATTTGCCCAGTGCTTCCATGGGCATTGACTGCGGGTCCAAGTAAAATGAAATCCTTGACAACTTCAACCTTTTCATGATGTTGTTTATTGGTCCAGTTGTCAATGTTTTTTGTTTTCTTTATGTTGAGACACAATCCATAGTGAAGACTTTAGTCTTTGATCTTCATCAGAAAGTGCTTCAAGTCCTCTTCACTTTTGGTGAGCAAGGTTGTGTCATCTGCATATATCAGGTTGTTAATGAGAGTTCCTTCAAACCTGACACCACTTTCTTCTTCATATGGTCCAGATTTTCATATTCTTTGCTCAGTATACAGGTTGAGTAATTATGGTGAAAAGATAGAACACTGACACACAATGTTTTGATTTTAAACCATGCAGTATCCCTTTGTTCTGTTTGAACAATTGCCTCTTGGTCTATGTACAAGTTTCTCTTGAGCACAATTAAGTGTTCTGGAATTTCAGTTCTTTGCAATGTTATCTATAATTTATGACTTACACAGTTGAATGAGTTTGTATAGTCAATAAAACACAGGTTAACATTTCTCACATTCTTTGCATTCATCCAGGATCCATGTGACATCAGCCATGATACCTCTTGTTCCAAACCCTCTTCTGCATCCAGCTTGAATTCCTGTTTTCCTAGATTCATAATTATGCCTTCCTCATTCTGATTTTTAATGGATGTTTTCATCTATTTCTTCTCCTTTTGAGTCATGTCACATCAGAAAATTAAAGTCCTGAAAGCTTTATTCCAGGCACATCATCAAGATCAACTCTACTTTGAGGAGGTAGCCATTGCCCAGTCATGTTTTGTGTGCCTTCCAACCTGTGGAGCTCATCTTTTGGCAATATATTAAGACAATGTTCCCTTGTTATTCATAAGGTTTTCATCAGACAAACTTTTCAGAAGTAGATCACCAGGTCAACTTTCCTACTGTCTTCATCTGGAAGTTCTAGTAAAACCTATCCACCGTGGGTGATCCTGCTGGTATTTGAAATACCAGTGGCATAACTTGAACAATACAGCAACATATAAGCCACCAGTGTACAACAAACTGACAGATGAATGGTGAATCCATGAATACTGTATAGTAAATATAATAGAGTTCTCAGAATGTAATGACAGTAAGTGCATGAAGTAACAACCTAAGTTGTGGTTCAGTAATTAGTCACAGATTAGACTAATAGGTGGTTGTTGTTGTTGTTGTTGCTGTTATGTGCCATTGAGTCAGACCTGACTCACAGCGACCCCTCCTTGGGTTGCCGAGGTGGTATCACTACAGAAGTACATTGCCCAACCTTCCTTCCTAGGAGTGGCTGGTAGGTTTAAACCTCCAGGCTTCTGGTTAGCAGTCAAGTGCCTTAGGCACTATGCTAGCAGAGCTCCTGACTAATAGGTTAGACTTTTATATATCCAAAATTCAGAACCCACTGCAATGGAGCTAATTTTGACTCATAGTGACCCTATAAGAGAGAGTAGAACTGCCTCATATGATTTTCATATAAATCATTTTGGAAGCAAACTGCCTCATCTTTCTCCCACAGAGTGGCTGATGGGTTTGAACACTGACCTTTTGGCTTGAACACTGACCTTAAAGACTGAAACTGATAAAAGATTGTATTTAAAAAAAAATAAAAAAGGAATTC
>NW_006922292.1:981262-989682 GCF_000298275.1 Orycteropus afer afer
AGACCGCAGCTCTGTATGTCTCCTTTTTTTGGTATTTTCACGCAAATTCTTCTGCTAGTTGGGGTTTAGTCCAATTCTGTATCCTTCCCTTCAAGGCTCAAGGGTCCAAGATTATCTTCTGTGTCTGTGTTAATTGGTTTCCCTTTTCTTTGTTTAAGAGGGTCTTTGCAATTCTTCTGCCTAGTCCACCATCTTGCTGGAAGCCTCTGTATTATACTTTTTGAAGCCCAACATATTATGTATATCCCAAAACGGAACCCCCTGACACTGAGTAGATTATCACTCATAGTGACCCTATAAGATAGAGTAGAACTACCACAGAGGGTTTCCAAGGCTATAAATCTGCTTCATCTTTCTCCCATGAGGAGACTGGTAAGTTTGAACTGCCAACATTTTAGTTAGCAGCCCAGTGTTAACCATAGCTCCAGCAGATTATTACTAGTTGTTGTTGCTAGGTGCTGTCGAGTCATTTCCAACTCATAGCAACCCTATGCACAGCAGAACGAAATACCTCCTGATCTTGTGCCAGCTCCATGATCCTTGCTATACTTGAGCTCATTGTCGCAGCCACCATGTCAATTCATCTCATTGAAGGCCTTCTCCTTTTTCATTGACCCTTCTTCAATTTACCAAGCATGATACCCTTCCCCAGGGAATGGTCCCTTCCGGCAACATGACCAAAATAGGTGAGACAAAGTCTGGCCATTCTCACTTCCAAGGAGCATTTTGACTGCACTTCCTCCAGGACAGATCTGTTAGATCTTTTAGCAGTCCATGATACTTTCAGTATTCTTCATCAGCACCACAACTCAAAAGCATCAACTCTTCTTCAGTCTTCCTTATTCATTGTCCAGCTCTCACATGCAAATGAGGCAATTGAAAATATGATGGCTTGTGTCAGGTGCACCTTAGTCCTCAAGGAGATATCCTTGCTCCTCAGCACTTGAAACAGTTCCTTTGCAGTTGATTTTCCCAATGGTACATGTCATCTAATGTCCTGACTGTTGTTTCCACTGGTGTCAATTGTAGAATCAAGCAATGTGAAGTCTGACAACCTCAATCTTGTCTCCATTTATCATGATGATTTTTATAGGTCCAGTTGTGAGGAGTTTTGTTTTCTTTATATTGAAATATAATCCATACTGCAGACTGTATTCTTCAGTCTTCATCAGTAAGTGCCTCAAATCATCCTCACTTTCAGCAAGCAAATTTGTGTTCTCAGCATATTGTAGGTTGTTATTGATTCTTCCTCCAATCTTAATGCCATGTTCTTCTTCATATAGTTCAGCTTCTCAGATCATTTTCTCAGCATATAGATTGAATAAGTATGGGGAATTGATACAACCCTGATGTACTTCCTTCTTGATTTTAAACCACGCAGTGTACCCTTGCTCTGTTCCAGTGACAGCCTCCTGGTCTTTGTACAGGTTCCTCATGAGTACAGTTAAGTATTCTGGAATTCCCATTCTTTTCAATGTTATCCACAATATGTTATGATACACACAATCAAATGCCTTTGCATAGTAAATAAAACACAAGTAAACATCTTTCTGGTTACTAGAAACCATATTATTACTAGAAATGTATTCAGTACAGAAATTGGAAGTGCTGTCTTTTCTAATTTAAATAATTTCTAAAGAAGAGCAGGAAGCAGAGTTGAATATGGACCTACCCTCTTCTGCACAGTAAGACATAGTGAAATGGAATATTATAGAAGTATCTCATTGCTTTATACACAAATATCCTGAGGTAGTTTTTTAAGTAGACAGCATTTTGTCCTTTACATATAGCTGAAAGAGGAAAGCAGAGAAGGGAGGGAGGAAGTAACAACGGAAGAGAGGAAGTAATGAAGGACAGGATTGAGGAATAGAGGAAGGGAGGGAGATACAGAATGGGGGAGGGAGGAAGAAAGAAATAATTTTTTCTAAAGAACAGATTATAAACATGAAGAGAATGATTAAAGTTGATGATAAGAAAGAAGAGTAAAAAAATTTAAAGCCTCATGAGTCAGAAATAACCAAAAGAAAATAAAACTAAAATATTACAAGTTGGAAGAGTTGATAAAAGTGATTGATCTTTGGATAGTGTAGTATTAACACAAATAGTAAAAAAAAAAAAAAAATTATAACAAAGCTACTGTTAAAACTCTTAAACTTTTATGTGAAACTTTACTGCACAAATGATTCTGTGAATGTCTCCCATTCATCTGTGTGGTTTAAAGGTATTTTCTACTCCACCCAAAGCATTATTTTTCCACACAATTTCTCTGCTTTGTTTTGACTTTCATTTATATTATGAAAATAAAACCATATTTTCCATTTTTGGTATATACCCCCCCACACACACACACAGAGACTCACAAACACATGCTGTATGATGGAATGATTAGTTTCCTATAGTCATTATATTATCACGATAAATGTTTAAATTATCAAAATGTTAAATGTGATCACTGTACTGTATGGAAAGCATTTTGGCATCAGTACACATATGACAAAATATTTGATGGAGATTACAATATGAAGTGTCTGACCAAGAAATTTGTAACTGGAACGCATCCTGTCTATTCACAGAAACAGTATTTTAATTTAAGACACGCACATCACAATTGTCTGTAAAATTACACAAAGTGCTAACAAACCAAATTATCTGTTCTCTGTTCATGTCTTATTTCCTTTTGTTCTTTCTAATAAAAGACAAGTTGGAGATTTGTAAAATTGCCTTCAGCTGCAACTATCAGAAGACACAATTGCAAAAGGTTAAAAACAATAGCTCATATCTCGTTTATCTAGGGGAGCTCTAGAAGCTGGTGGTTTTAGGGTTGATGAATTAAGGAACACCAAAATGTCATCAAGGAGCCATACGCTCACCTCTTGTATGCTCTGCTATCCTAATTTTAGCACACCCCCCTTACAGCCACAGAGTATTGCCATGTTCCTGGACCACACCCAAAGACGCCCAGAGAGGAGGAGACCAGTCTTTCCGTGAAGCTCTGATTTTAAGGGAGAAAATCTCTCCTAGAAACTCTGCAGAAGATTTTCCCTCAAGACCTATGGGTCTGGGTGGGTTCTTTTGGTCAGTCTAAAGAAGTCCCTGGAAAGAAGACTAGTGTAAGTCAATACAGGTAATGTACATTTCTTTACAGAAGGTAAAGGGTGTAGAGGTGGGCAAGCAGCTTGATCTGTTACACCAAATAAATAGAAAAAAAACTTTTTATGGAGGATCATTCATAGCAATATTTTAAAATCTCAGACTATTGTTTCTTTTCACTCTGGAATACATAATTGTGACATGCTAATTTATATAATGAATATGTATTTCAGGATGTAGAGATATAAATTGAATTGGGGAGAGGAAAGCATATGTTGAATTAATTCTCTAAAATTACTATCAAAGAAGCATCTGAGACTAGAGTTGCCACTGATATATGAGCTACCTAAAGCCCAATTACCTGACACAAAGCTGGAGGAGATCAGCTACCTCATGCTGAGTGAACCTCTAGAATTAAATGCCTCTCTATTACTTTTAAAATCAAATAAGGAGATTTTGTCATTAAACATCTAGGCCTAAAGCCAAGACTATCATAGTTGTTCTGCCCAAAGCATATATAAATACGTAATAGTCTGTATATAAATATGAAATAGTCTCATAGGTAGTAAAAAGGAAAATTTCTGCTTCATGAAAGGACCTTATGCCAGGGAGGAGTGCATCCTTAAAATGCAAATCTTCCCAGAACACATTGGCAGAGAACCTGGGAAAACTCTTCAGCCAGAAAATCTTGCTATAAAAAAAATGTTGAGACAAATCTCAGGTGAATTCCCCTGAGGACACCATAAGACATAAAGGGCTCACCCAATGTGAGACTTCACTGTCTGAGTGTTCACTCTTCCAGGGCTTCAGGGACCACTGCCTGATTTCAAAAATAAACTCAGCTTTCAAGCACTAGCTCCCCCAACTTCCTGACCTGCCACTGTTAGTATGTGTTCATGAGGACCCACAGACCATCCTCTGGCCTTTAGGCTGCAAACAGCCTGGAGCTGTTTATGTGGTTTATCTGTTGTCTAGCTATCACATCACTGGAGGTCAAAAGTGAACCAGTTATGTCCAATGACTTGAGTAGCACCATTGCCTTGGCTGTGCCCATTTATTTTACTCATTTAGCATTAAAGGTACAATATTTATGATTGTGTCCATAACTGTAGAATATACTATCCCATTCTTTCTCTGTCTAGCAGAAGATATGCTCTTCCTTCAACGTGTGGTTAAACTGCTACACTTTTCCTTGGTTTAAGTTTCTCTCAAGAAGGACATCAGCTGGAGTGAGCTCCTACTTTTCACCTTCAGTTGGTGTGATATTCAGGCACAGGCTAAACACTGCTGGGGTCTCCTCTCTGCATACTCACTAAGACTAGTTTCCTGGTTCATTCTTCACTTTGTAGTCAATTTACTGGAGCAAACTCCATCCCTGCTTTTTTCTTTTTTTTTTTTTTTTGGTTTTTGTTGCTGTTGTTGGGCATGCAATGGGTACAGTGGGATATAGAGATAGATGACATAGATGAAAAATCTCCTTCTGGTGAATGATAAGATCATTAATCCACAATCATTAAGTTCCCTCTCTCTCTCTCTCTCTCTCTCTCTCTCTCTCTATATATATATATATATACATATATACATATATATCTACAATACATACACATACATCTTCTTCCATGGCTCAATATATATCAGAACTCAGAAAAAGAAAATAAAATGATTTTATTTTCCTCAATGACTTTATTCTGAAAACCTAAAATTTACAGAAAAATTAAAAGAACAGTAAAATGAATCCTGGTATAATTTTCATTAAGGAGCCTCAGTGGTGTCTTGGGTAAATAACACTGGGTGCTAACTGACAGGTTGGCCATTCAAAGTGGCTGGTTTCTGAAAAGTTTACAGAATAATTGATCTGCTTCTGGCAAGATTAACTCACTGCTGTCGACTCGACCTCAACTCATAGCGGGCCCTCCTTGGGTTTCCAAGGCTTTATCACTATGGAAGTGGATTGCGTGACCTTCCTTCCAAGGAACAACTGGTGGGTTTGAATCACCAGCTTTCTGGTTAGCAGTCAAATGCCTTAGGCATGATACTACCAGAGCTCCTGCCATGAAAATATTATGAGGCAATTCTGCTATGTCACATATGGTCACTATGAGTCAGAATCAACTAAATGGCATCAAACAAGCTAATCTTCATTCAGGTTTACCAGGTGATACTGTATTACCATATTACTATATTACCACATTTTCAAACTCTACCTATCTATATATCTAACAGTTTCTTTATCTATAATCTTTCTCCCACCTATCTACTTACCTACCTACTAATCTATAGGTCTTGTTGAACCAATTTAACATGCATTTTATAAAGATAAGTACATTTTCCAAAGACCATAATACCATGAATATATATATATATATATATATATATATATATATATATATATATATATATATTGTGTCATGTAATATATAATTTAAGTAGCTCTGCTGGCATCATGGATAAGGCAGGCATTTGACTGCTAACCAGAAGGTCAGCAATTCAAACCTACCACCACTTCGCAGGAGGTATGAAGGAGAATATTGCCCCTTTCCAGTCCTCAGTATCTGGTATGTCCTTGCTGTCCCTGGCAAGTTCAACTTATTCTTACTTTCCTGGAATCTGAGAGAATTCTGTCTCTTTAAATATCCTAAATGATCAAAATTCTTGTACACATTCAAAATGGCTGCACCCTCAGGACAGCAAAAATCCACAGATGTTTATCTCCTTCTTTGCTGTTTCCCCTTTTATTTACCAGCCAACAGTGCAGTCCTCCATATGGCACCTGGCTAGCAAGGCCAATTTTTAGGTTAATTCTTAGGATCTAAGATCACTTGGCAATATCCAAGCTGTCCGTATGTCTCTTTTTGATGTTTTCATGCAGGTTCTTCCCATTCCTTGTTTTCCTTTTTGAATTTTTTTTCCCATTTTTTCTTCATTATTATCCTACTCTACTCTTTTCTTTTGTTCCCCTTGTGAGTTTTTTTTTTTTTTTTTTTTTTTCCTCCCCTTGTTCTATTCATATTTCTTTTGGCTTTTAAAAGTTTTTCTGTAAATGCTTCATCTTATTTATTACCTTTTTTCTTTCTCTTTTTTTTTTTTTCTTTTTTCTATTTTCCATGATTGTTTCTGTGTGTCTCTTCAGTGAGTACTTTTTGTCCTCTGGCTTTTACTTTTTTGATTTTATTATTATTATTATTATTATTATTATTGTTTTTGTCTAACTGAGTGGAAGATGGAAACAGTGACCATACAACCAAATCATACCCACACCTCCTGCAGCTCCACTTACTGAATGAAAGCCACCAATTCCTTCTGCACCAATTGGTCAATAATACATGACAACCAATAAGAGCCTGATTCACCAATAACTGTACTTCTCAATTATTAACAGAGATCTGTGCAGCCTCTCTCATTCTCAAAACACCCACCAGGAAAGAGCTGATAAGACCATAAGTGATGCCAACTAACAAATTAACAAATAGAGGAGCATAATACCCTGCTTACTCAGATACATAAAAAAAAAAAGGAAAATGAAAAATCTAGGGTGAATCATGAATCACTTCATCCAACATACAATCAAAAATTAAATAAAAATACAACAAAATAACAGTGTCTTGGAGACAACAGACCATAACAGTCTACAGAAAGAAGCAAGATAAAGTAGTAGAAACAAGGGATCAGGATACAGATCCAGTACATCCCTGAGGAAGAAGCACCATTGGAACTCCCTGATAAGAAATTCAAAAGAATGAATTTTACATTCCTTCAGTGGATGAAAAGACAGAGCAAAGAAAATACTGACAAAATCAAAGAAAACACAAACAAAACTCTAGAACAATCTCAGCAGAAAATACAAGAATAAAATGACAAAATAAATGAAAAATTAGAAATGATACAAAATTTACAGATAGAAATCCAGAAGATTAGTGCTAAATTTTCAGAAATAGATAACACAATGAAAGGACAAAAGAGTAGAATCAAATCAATTGATGACAGAATTAGTGGGATTCAAGACAAATACCTCAATACTTTGTTGGAAAGGGATAGATCAGAAAAAAAGATCAAAACAAATGAAAAAGTCCTAAGGTTCATGTGGGATACCATCAAAAGGAATACCTATGTGTAACTGGAATTCCAGAGCAGGAAGAGAAAAAGAAAAGCACTAAGAAAATTGTCCAAGATTTGTTAGAAAAGAACTTCCCTGGTATGATGAAAAATGAGAATATATCCATTCAGAAAGTCCAATGAACCCCAAATAGGATAAATCCTAAATGAAAATCACCAACACATATCATCATCAAACACCAAAATCAAAGACAAAGAAAGGATCCTGAAAGATGCACAACAAAAAGAAAAGGTACTTACAAAGAACAACCAAAAAGATTAAGTTCTGATTTTTGTCAGAAAACATGCAGGCAAAAAGGCAATGGTATATACCCAGCAAAATAGTCTTTCAAATATGATGGGGAAATTAGGACATTTCGAGATAAGAAGTAATCAAGGGAATTTGTTAAAACCAGACCAATCTTACACGAGGTACTAAACAGAGCCCTTTGGACAGAGAGCCAATAATAGCAAACAACAACTGGCCATTAACACACATAATGACATAACCCAGAAACCAACCCAGTTATGGAAATATCCAAAGTAAAATAAGCTCACAAGATTATAAACAGGGAACTAGAGACATCAATCGGCAAATAAGGACAATTACAAATCAAGAAGAGGGAAAAAATAGTGTAGTTACAGAACTTCTAAATGGTGAGGAAGTCGAGAGTTGGAAGGTAGAACAGACTCTTCCAAACTTGGGGAGAAAATTATAAATCACAGAGTAACCTCAAAGAAAAATTATAAACCTTCACAACACAATAAAAAAAAATTGACAAGAACAAATATTTGTTGTTATGTTCCTATGTGCCTCCAAGTCAGCCCCAACTCATTGAGACCCCTCCTTGGGTTTCTGAGGTGGTATCACTATGGATGTAGATTACCCAAACTTCCTTCCAAGGAGTGGCTGATAGGTTTGAACCGCCAGCCTTCTGATTAGCAGCCAAGTGGTTTGGGCACTATGCTACCAGAGCCAAATACTAAAACAACAGCAATGAAGGAAATGGTAACACGATTCATAAACATAATGAGCTCAACACAGACAATTATATGGAATAAAGAAACCAGAAACTCCATGAAAAAACATAACAAAATGACAGCAACAAATACATACTTGTCAATAATTACACTGAATTCTAATGGATTAAATTCACCACACAAGAGATGCAGAGTTGCAGGCTGGTTGAGAAAGCATAACCAGCAATATGTTGTCTACAAAAGACACACCTTAGAGA
>NW_006922292.1:991593-999675 GCF_000298275.1 Orycteropus afer afer
CAAAATAGGAATAGAAGGGACATTCCTCAACATAAAAAAGGGTATAAATGCAAAACCAACAACCCATATTATTCCTAACTAATGGAGAGAGCCTAATGCCATTCCCATGTGGACAGAAACCAAAAACTGGTATCCTCTATTGGACATTGTATTGGACAGTTCTATTGAATATTGTATTGGAAGTACGAGCCAGGGCAATAAGGCAATAAAGGCATCCAAATTGGTAATGAAAAGTCAGATTATCCTTATTTGCTGATGATATGATCCTATGCATAGAAAACCCAAGAGACTCAGTCAAAAATATACTGGAACTAATTGAGAAATTTAGCATCATGGCAGGATACAGGATTAACATACAAAAACCAGTTAGATTCCTTTACACCAGCAAAGAGATTGCTGAAAAAGAAATAAGGAAATCAATACCATTTATAACTACCAAAAAAAAAAAAAATACTTGGGAATAAATCTTATCAGGGACAAAAAAGTTCTGTACAAAGGAAACTACAAAAGACTACTTTGAAAAACCATAAGAGATCTACATGAATGGAAGAACATACCATACTCGTGGACAGGAAGATTGAACACTGTGAAAATGTCAGTACTACCCAAAGTGATCTATACATTCAATGCAGTCCCAATCCAGATCCCATCAACATTCATTAAGGATATAGAAAAACCAACCACTAACTTTATATGGAAAGGAAAATGACCTCAGATAACCAAAGCAATATTGAAGAAGAAGAACAAAGTAGGAGGAATCACATTCCCAGATCTCAAAACCTAATACACAGCGACAATAGTCAAAACTGCCTGGTTTTGGTACAACAGACATGTAGACCGATGGAATAAAATTGAGAATCTAGAAGATCTATCAACCTATGATCAGCTGATCTTTGACAAAGGGCCAAAATCCATTAGTAGGAAGAGATTGTCTGTCTAACAGATGATGCTGGCAAAACTAGATATCCATTTGCATAAAAATGAAACAAGACTTCACACCATACACAAAAACTTACTTCAGATAGATCAAAACTTTAAATGTGAAACCTAAAATTATAAAGTTCTTCAAGGAAAAATTAGGGGCAAATCATAGTCCCTGAGGTATTTGATTGCTAACCAGAAGTCAGGCAATTCAAACCCATGAACCACTCCTCAGAAGGACTACTGAGTAATCTACTTCAGTAGAGATAGCAACTCAGAAACCCAAGGGTGTTTGACTCAACGGCAGTGAGTTTGGTTTTAGTTTTTAATAAATGGCATAAATAGACTATCAAACATAACCCTAAATTCAGAAACAGCAGAAAATCAACCAGATGAATAAGATTTCCTAAAAACTAAATTTGTATGTGCTTCCAAAGACTTCTCTAAAAGAGTCAAAAGAGAACCTACCGATAGGGAAAAAAATAATAGGCAATGACAAATCTGACAAGGGACTTATCTCTAGAATTTGTAGAAAACTCTAACACCTCAACAACAAAAAGACCAATAATCCAATTAAAAATGGGCAGAAGACATGAATAGACACTTCACCAAAGAGGATATTCAGGAGGCCAACAAACATATGAAGAAATGCTCACAATCATTAGCCGTTAGAGATACAAATTAAAACAACAATGGAATACCATCTTGCCCTAGAACTAGTAGCAAAGTTCAACAAGACAGAAAATAACAAATGCTGGTGACAATGTGGAGAGATAGGGACTCTCATACATTGCTGGTGGGACTGTCAAATGATACAAACATTGTGGAAAGCAGTATGAAGATTGCTTCAAAAGTTGGAATTTGAAATACCATCTGACCCAGCAATACCATTATTAGGTATATATCCTAAAGAAGTGAGAGCCAGGACAAGAACAGATATATGCACACCCACATTCATCACAGCATTGTTTACAATAGCAAAAAGATGGAAAGATCCTAGGTGTCCATCAGCTGAGGAATGGATAAGCAAACTATGGCATATACACACAATGGCATACTGTGCAGCCTTAAAGAATAACATAGAATCTGAAAAAACACCACATAATGTGGATAAACTTGGAGGACATTTTGCTGAGTGAAATAAGTCAATCATAGAAAGACAAATATTGTATTTATCCATTATTGTAAAAAGTCAAAGAAAGGTTTATATATGGAAGATAATTTTCTTTGTTGCTTACCAGGGGTGTAGGAGGGTGAGGGGATGGAGCCCTGCTAAATTGGTAGAGACAAGTATTCATTTGAGTGAAAGGAAAGGCAATGTACCAAATATAAGTGATCAACACAGTAGCACTGAGGAAAGAGATGACATAGAGAGGTGTATGGGGATAAAGACAACAAAGATGAACCCTTTTGCACATACAATACTGCATTGTCAGTAATGGCAAACATTGATGTATGGATGAATAGTTGGGTGGACAGGCTGAATGATTAGGTATGTCTATGCAGTGGGGAGTGTGCCCATGACCATGTATAGGGTTGGCAGACAATGTTTCTACCATTGTATTTGTATGTTCTGTAAGAATTTCCAGGTATATAGAAGACCTGACAAGACACAATATTATAGTCACTTCTTGGCCACAGCCAGCGATCAAGAGGGAGTGAGTAGTTGGACCTGTGGGCTCAGGACCAAGGTTGCAGGAGACGTGAAGCTCAACTGGCATAACATACTACACAAAAATATCCTTCCACATCCTACTTTGGTTAGTAGTAACTGAGATCTTACAAGCTTACGAGTGGCCATCTGAATGCAATGATGGGTCTCTCCTCATCCAGAGCAAAGAAGAATGAAGAAAATCAAAGATGCATGGAAACAATTACTCCATGGGACTAGTACACCATACAATCCTCAGTCTATATGACTATGAGATCAGAAGAATTAGACAGAGCCTGGCTACTGCTTTCAGCAAGTCACTGGGGGATCTAAATAGGAGAACCTGGATAGAGTGGGAGAACAGTGTGGAAAAGAATTCAAAAACATAAAAAAAGGACTAGGTTTGCTGGTCTGATAGAGCCTGGTGAAACCCCTGAGACTATGTCCCCTACCTGCCCATCAGGTCTGGAATTAAACCCACTCCTGTGACGTCCAGCCAAACAAAGCACAGACATATGAGCTGGGTATTTCCATTATATAGATACACTTCTTGAGAGATCAATTATCAGAGAATAGAAAGCCAGTGTATGCAGAGGGAGACAGCTCTTGGGACAAGAGTACATGGGAGGGAAGGACACAGAGAAGAGATAACTATGGGGAGAAACTGGGAAGAGAGCTGTTGCATTGTGAGAAATTGTAGTCAATGTCATGAGACAAAGTATGTGAACTGCTGTATGGAAAATCAATATGCTTTGTAAACTTTCAACCTAATTGTAATAAAAAATAAAAATAAAAAAGATTTACAACCTCAGAAATTTGATGGGGTTCACTATGTGCTGGAATCAACTTGTTGTCAGTGAGTTTGTTTTGTTTTCTTTTGTTTTTAATATAGAATTCATATTCCAATTTATCCTGTCATTTAAAATTATATGTCAGTCTTTTCAATAAAACATTTATTCCAAAACCTAATCAAAATTTATATATTGCTTATGGCTCTCATGTCTTTTTAGGTTCTTTGGTGAATAATATTCTTTCCATATTTATTTGTGTCTTTCTGTCTGTCTATGTATCTGTATCATTTTAAATGATGTCAACCTTTTTGAAGAATGTACACCAGTTAAGTTGCAGAATGCCTTACATTTTAGATATGTTTGATGTTTTACTGAATATTAGATTTAAGTTATGACATTTCAGAAATAAATAAATAAATATTGTTGTATATTCTTATCAGATCACATCAAGATGTACATCATATCATGATTTGGTGCTTCAAATGAAACTCAAATGTCTGGTTAGAGAGTAGAGTGATGATAGTCAGATAAGAGAGAGATTTTATTATTTAGTTTCTTGAAGCCCCATCTTCTACCTCTGATATCTTCTTTTATTGAGTATTTCTACTTTTCATTATCTTAACATGTTCTTACTGTTCTTTGCTTCTACTTAGCATGTAAACAGATACCCTTAAGTGTTTTCAATCTTAAAATTATCAACTATAAATACCTCTGATTATGCAGCTGCAGTATGCCATATCTCCATCCTTCCTTTTGAAAGTATGTTTCTTAAATCTACATAGTGTCTTCTTTACTGCTTTCAGTAAACCAATATAGTCTCACTTCTGTAAATTATCAGGAAGAAATGCTTTTTTCTAAGACCTGGAAAATGTGCAACAAACAAAAACCTCCCAGTGTTTATTCATTTGTTCTTTCTGCTACATTTGAAGCTCTTAACCACCTCCTCATTATTAGCATTTTGTCATGCACCTTTCTGTCCTTCATTTTGCTACTTATGACATCTTTTTCCTCTGTTTCCACATATTGGTTATTCAATCCCTAATTTTATTTTAATTCAATCCCTAATTTTCAATCCCTAATACTAAATTTTTCTTACTGCACAATTTTCATTAGTATCTATAGCTTTCATGGTGATTTGCATGCCAATGATTTATACATCTACACACATCCATTCCTATCTTCTCTACTAAAAGAAATTGCAACAAATCCAAAGACTAAGTAAATTAACCATCTCGATACCAGTGAGTTTGATATATATATATATATAACTGCTGTTGAGTTGTATCCAACTCATAATAATACCTCTTTGGGTTTCTAAGGCATTATTTCTACAGAAGTAGATAGCCCAATCTTCCTTCCAAGGAGTGCTTGTTGTGTTTGAACTGCCAGCCTTCTGGTTAGTGGTCAATTACTTGTGTGTGTGTGCATGCACGTGTGTGCTTAGGTGGCATAATGCATAAGGCAGTTGCCTGCTTACCAGAAGACTGGCAGTTCAAACCCACCAGCCATTCCTCAGAAGGAAGGTTGGACAATCTACTTCTGTAGAGATACCTCCTTGCAAACCCAAGGAGGTGTCTCCATGAGTTGGATTCACTCTACAGTTTGGTTTTTTGGTATATATATCACTCTTCAATCTGTTTGTCTTATTGTGGTCAGTTGCATATTACTGTGAGACTGCAGACTATGCTACCAGTATTTAAATACCAGCAGGGTCACCTATGGTGCCCAGGTTTCAGCAGAGCTTCTAGACTAAGAAAGATGCAGAAGAAGGAATGAGCCATACAAAAAAATGGCCATTCTCAAAAAATTGGCCTGTGAAAACCTTATGAATAGCAGTGAAACACTGTCTTATATATTACTGAAAAACGTTATGAATAGCCCTGAAACATTGTCCAATATGGTGCTGGAACTTGAATGCCTTAGGTCAGAAGGCACTCAAAATACAACTTGGGAAGAGCAGCCTCCTCAGAGTAGAGCTGACCTCAGTAATATGGATGGAGTAAAGCATTTGGGACCTCCATTTGCTGATGTGGTATGACTCCAAATGAGAAGAAACAGCTAAAAACATCCATTAATAATCAGAATGAAGAAAGTATTACATATGAATTTGGAAAATTGTAAGTTGTCAAAAATGAAATGGAATACATAAAGATAGATATACTAAGAATTAGTGAGCTAAAATGGACTGGTTAGGTCCCTTCTGAATCAGACAACCATATCCTCTACTATGCTGGGAATGAAAAATTGAGGAAGAATGGCATGACATTCATTGTCACAAAGAATGTTTCAAGATCTATCCTAAAGTGTAACACTATTGGGGATAGGACAATGTCCATATGCCTACAAAGAAAACCAGTTAATACTATTATTCAAATTTACACACCAACCACCAAAGTCAAAGAGAAGAAATTGAAGATTTTTACTAACTTCTCTAGTCTGAAACTGATTAAACATGCAATCAAGATATGTTGATTATTACTGATGATTGGAATGCAAAAGTTGGAAACAAAGAAGAATCACCAGTAGCTGAAAAATAAGGCCTTGGTGATTGAAATGGTGTTGCAGATTGCATGATAGAATTTTGCAAGGCTAATGACTCATTCATTGCAAGTACCTTTTTCAATAACATAAATGGCTGCTATCATGTGGACTTCACCAAACAGAATACACAGGAATCAGATCAACTACATTGTGGAAAGAAGCAGTGGAGAAGTTCAATATCTTCAGCCAAAACAAGGCCAGGAGCTGACTGTGGAACAGACCATCAACTGCTCATAGGAAAGTTCCAGTTGAAGCTAATTTTAAAAAGTCCATGAGAGCCAAAATATGACCTAGATTCTATTTTTCCTGAATTAGGGACCATTTAAAAAATATATTTGAGGCATTGAACACACCAATGACAGAAAGACAGAGGAATTGTGGGATGACATCAAGCACATCATCCATAAAGAAAGAGAAGGGTCATTGAAGTGACAGGAAAGGAAGAAAAGACCAAAATGGACGTCAGAAGAAACTCTGAAACTTCCCCTTGAATGGAGAATAGGTAAAGGAAGGGAGTGAGTTTGGTTAGTGTTGATGGTCTGGGTGTTTGCCAGAACCTTAAATCCTTCATCATGGAGCTAAATACATAAAACTGTCCCAGTAGTTGAAGATCCAAGGAAAAGTATAGCAGTTATGGGCCCAGATTTTGGTTCATGTCTGTGAATGCAGCACAATATATATTCCACTTTATTTTGTCCTTCAATTTTTGCTGAAGATCTTGCTTCTGACTCATGTTAAACAGAAACATATAAGAGAGGGCTTACTGGAAAGTGTAGCTGAGCCTAACCAAGTTTATATCTCACAAAACTACATTCACCAATTAGTTGAAACAGTGTGATAAATGCTATGTTAACTATTTCTCTGAGATAAACTTTAAACCATAAGCCAAAAGTAGTCCCTAAAGTCTTCTTGTACTAATTGTTTAGCTCAACAAGTGAGAAGTGTTTGCCTTGAGCTTCATGCTCTTTAAGAGATACCTATGTGGAATCAAAGTGACCAGAACAACAAGAAAGATTAGAGAGGAAACTTGCAGGGAAGGGGCAATGAGTTTTTATCAATGAGGGAAGGACAACTCCGAAAAAGAGGTTGAGAATGCTTACACAGATTGAAGGATATAATGAATGTCACTGAATTGCACATTTATAAATTATTGGTTTGTTGTATGTTTGGTTGTGTATATTTTCAACAAAAGAAAAAGTTAAATTATATTAAAAAAATAAATATACAGAACAAAGTAAGCTAAGTTTAAGATGTTAGCTAATACTTCAGGAAGAAGGGGAAAACATTAAACATTTTTTCAAAATATGAAAGAAAAGAATATAAAATCATTTATCATATATAGTTTTATAAGCTAACATCCTATCATTGAATGTTTAAGTGTTTTTCTTTTTTATTTATTTGTTTACATAATAGTTTTTCCAGTTTGAAGTTACAGCTAAAATGTGTTTTAGCACTAATAGAGAACAACTCTCTGTCAAGGCCTATACTTAGAAGTCCTCTAACTTTTTCTCTCTAAGCCCAAATCAGTCAAGGCCAAGGTTATAAAGACAAGCTTTATTGTAAATTACTTAAATCATTTACTTACAAAAAAATATTTTTTTCTAACTGGGAACATCATAAATTTTGAATTTATTAATGCATTGCTACCTTGTCATTTTCTTAACCATAAGAAAATGTTAAGATTATCAAAACATATTCCAACATAATAAATTTTGAGTGAAAAGAAACAGATAATTGAAAATACTATGATTCTGTAGCCAAGTATTTGTTTTTCTCTTACTCTGTATGGCTTATACGCTCTTCAATTTGCTCTTATTTGAACATAAACCATAGTGAAGAAGTAAAAATTAATGGATAGTCTATTACAAATCAACTGTAAGATAAATACATTAGGTAAAATATTTAAGAATGAATACTATAGCTGCCTGGTAAGATAGCAGACTAGGCAGAAAGACTGCACAGATTTTCTTCAACAAAGAAAAGGGAAACCAGTTAACAAGACACAGAAGATAATCCTGGACCCCTGAGCCTTGAAGGGAAGGATATAGAAGTGGACTAAACCCCAACTAGCAGAAGAATTTGCGTGAAAATACCATAAAAGGAGACAGATGGAGCTGCAGTCTGGCAGCGATCCTGAGCGATCCTGATGGCACAGACAGCTTGGAGATTCCCGAGTGG
>NW_006922292.1:1003405-1014500 GCF_000298275.1 Orycteropus afer afer
TGTGGTAAACTGTGGTCAATGACATGAGACAAAGTATATGTGAACTGCTGTATGGAAAGTGAATTTGCTCTGTAAATCTTCACCAAATTCACAATAAAGAAAAAAAGAAAAGAGTGAATACTATAGTTGGTAAATGGTATAATAGCTCCTTGCATTTGTATTCTGAGATCTTTTTTCCTGACAAAGATGATAATAAAAATAAAAGGTAAAGCATCACTGGGAATAGTATAATTTCATCTCATTTAGATTGAGTGCTTTGAATCAATTATAATTCTAATGTTTTTTTTCTGCTCTGTTAGACTCAGGGGTGTATAAAATAGAAATATTAATGAGAAATAATTTACCCTCTAAAAATTTTCCTTTAGGGTCCAAAACTCATAAATGCATTAACAGTGAAAGATACTTCCAAAACAGGTTTCAGAGTAGGATTATAATAGGATATAATTTTATTACACATTTTTGTGATTTGGTTAAATATTTTACCTAACGATTTTTATGTGTACATTATGTTGTCTACCAGGAATGAATGTGTTTAATTATTGCCATAAAATGTTAGTTCAAAGCAAAGTTATACCAATTCTCTCTATTGGTGAAAAAAGAGGAAAATAAAAAAAGAAGCTAAATATAAATGCTTAACTGATCATAAACTGCAGATAAATACTTTGGAAATTATATTAGAGTTTTATATTACTAAGTTTTCATTTTGAAGACATTTTCAATGGAAAAAATATCTTAGTAAGCATATTATTATCTTTTTTTTTTTAAAAAAAAAATTGTCATTTGGTTTTAAGTTTGCAGAACAAATTCACTTCCCATACAGCAGCTCACATGTACTTTGTTTCACGACATTGACTACAATTGCCCACAATGCAACAGCTCCCCTCCCACTTACTCCCCATAGTTCCCTCTTCCTTGTGTTCTTCCCTTCCAAGCAGTCCTGCCCCCTGAGCTGTGTCCCTGGGCATACATAGCCCTTCTATTCTCCCATGATTGATCTCTCCAAAGAGTGTATTTACCTAATATATATGTTCAGCTCATATGCATTTTGTTTGGCTGGAAGCCACAGGAGTGGGTTCAATTTCAGACCTGATGGGTTAAATTTCAGACCTGAAGGGCAGCTAGGGGCCATAGTCTCAGTGATTCCATCAGGGTCTATCAGACCAGCAAAATTGCCATGATCCTCCCCCCCCCCTTTTTTAATGATTTTGAGTTTTGTTCCACATTGTTCCCCCAGTCTGTCCGGGATCTCCTACACCAATGCCCCTCCGAATGGTTGACTACGACCATAGTATGTTCTTCCATTTATATAGATGTCTTGTATTTTCTTGAAGTAGTCTTTTATAGTTTTTTTTGTACAGGTCTTTTGTGTCCCTGGTAAGATTTATTCCCAAGTATTTTATTTTTTTAGTAGCTACTGTAAATTATATTGATTCCCTTTTTTATTTTTCAGCAATCTCTTTGCTGGTGTAGAGGAATCCAACTGATATTTGGATGTTGATTCTGTACCCTGTCACTGTGATAAATCTCTCAATTAGTTCCAGTAGATTTTTGACTCTCTTGGGTTTTCTAAGTACAGGATTACATCATCAGCAAATAGGGATAGTTCTACTTCTTCCTTAACATTCCAATGCCTTTGATTTCCTTTTCTTGCCTTATTGCCCTGGCTAGGACTTCCAGTATAATGATGAATAGAAGTGGTGATAGAGGGCATCCTTGTCTGGTTCCTGTTCACAAGGGGAATGGTTTCAGTCTCTCTCCATTGAGAATAATGTTTGCTGTTGGTTTTGCATATGTGTCACTCATTATGTTGAGGAATGTCTCTTCTACTCCTATTTTGCTGACAATATTGATCAAGAAATTGTGTTGGATTTTATTAAATACCTTTTCTGCATTTATTGATATGATTGCGTGGTTCTTTTCCTTCATTTTATTTATGTGATGGATGATGCTGATTGTTTTTCTAATGTTGAACCATCCTTGCATACCTGATATGAACCTCACTTGGTCATAATGAATTATTTATTAGATCTGCTGTTGGAGTCTATCAGCAAGGATTTTGTTGAAGATTTTTGTATCTATATTCATGAGGGATATTTGTCTGTAGTTTTCTTTTTGACTGATATATTTGCCTAGTTTTGGTATCAATGTTATACCTGCTTCATAACATGAATTTAGGAGGATTTCATCCTTTAGTATGTGTTGGAATAGTTTGATGAAGATTGGTGTCAGTTCTTCCCTGAATATATGGTAGAATTCTCCTGTGAAACCATTTGGGCTAGTATAATTTTTGTTGGTTATTTTTCTTTTTATATAACTTGTTCAATATTTTTTTCGTTGTTATGTGTCTCTTCAACTTTTCCAACTCAGTCTTTGTTAGTTTATGTAAGTAGTGTGTTTCTAGAAATCTGTCCGTTTCTTACAGATTTTCAAATTTGATGGAGAACAGTTCTTCATAGTATCCTTGTATTATCCTTTTGATTTCAGTTGGTTCTGTTGTGGTGTCACCCCAGTTGTTTCTTATTTGTTTTATTTGTATTCTCTCCCTCTTTTCCTTTGTTAAATTTGCCAGTGTTTGTAGATTTTATGAATCTTCCAAAAAACCAACTTCCAATCTTACTGATATTTTCAGTTGTCTTTCTATTTCTGTTTCATTTATTTCTGCTCAAATCTTTATTATTCCCTCTCTTCTGGTTATTGTAAGCTTTTCTTGCTGTTATTTTCTAATCGTTGGAGTATTGATTTTGCCCCTTTCTTCTTTTTTGATGTGTGCATTTATAGCTATACTTTGGCCTCTCATCAGTATTTTTTCTGTGTCCCAAAGAGTTTGGAATGTTGTGTTTTCATTCTTACTTGATTCAAGGAATATTTATTTATTCAATTTTTTATTTCTTCTATTATCTAGTCATTTTTAAAGAAAGTGTTGTTCAGTTTTCATGTGTTTTGCTCCTTCCTTTCAAAGTTCAGGGATTCAGGATTATCTTCTGTATCTGTGTTAATTGGTTCCTCTTTTATTTGTTGAAGATGTTCTGCATTGTTTGTCTGCCTATTCTGCCATTTTACTGGAACTAAACATATTCATTTCTTGACTGCTAACCAGCAGCCTGATAGTTCAAACCCACCAGCCACTCCTTGGAAGGAAGGTTGGGCAATCTACTTCCATAGCAATACCACCTTGGAAATCCAAGGAGGGGTCACTATGAGTGGGGTCTGATTAGACAGCACATAACAACAACAACAACAACACAGAAAGTCACCAGGGCTAGTTCTAACCAATTTTTTTATTTCCAGAAAAAGCAAATACAAGAGAAAAATGATGGGACAATAACGGCTATAGAGGAATATTTTTATTTTTAGCATGTCGATCTTTTCTGGTTACTGACATTTATTCTGTTGTTGTTAGGCACCATCAAGTTGGCTCTGATTCATAGCAATCTCATGTACAGCAGAATGAAAAACTGCCCAGTCCTGTGCCAGCCCCATGATCTTTGCTATACCTGAGCCCATTGTTGCAACCACTGTGTTAATCCAACTCATAGAGGGCCTCCCATTTTCTGTTGTCCCTCCACTTTACCAAGCATTATATCTTTCTCCAGGGAATGGTCCCTTCTGACAACATGACCAATGTAGTTGAGACAAAATCTGGCCATTCTTGCTTCCAAGGAGCATTCCAGCTACACCTCTTCCAGAGCAGATTCATTAGTTCTGTCAGTAGTCCAAGGTACTTTCAGCACTCTTCTCCAACATCACAATTCAAAAGCATTGACTCTTCTTTGGTCTTCCTTTTTCATTATCCAGCTCTCACATGCATATGAGGCTATTGACAATACCATGACTTTTGTCAATCCTAACTTAATCTTCAAGGAAACATTCTTGCTCTTCAGCACTTGAAAGAGGTCTTTGCAGTAGACTTGCCCAAGGCTATATCACATCTGATACCCTGACTGCTGCTTCCATTGGTGTTGATTGTAGAACAAGTAATATGAAGTCTTTGACAACTTCAATCTTTTCTCCACTTATCATAATGCTGCTTACTGGTCCCAGTGTAAGGATTTTTGTTTTCTTTATATTGAGGTGTAATCCATACTGAAGACTGTAGTCTTCAATCTTCATCAGTAAGTGTTTGAATTCATCCTCACTTTCAGTGAGCAAAGTTGTGTCATCTCCATAATGCAGGTTGTTAACGATTCTTCCTCCAATCCTGATGCCATGTTTCTCTTCATACATTCCAGATTTTCTGATTATTTGTTCAGCACACAGATTGAATAAGGATGGTGAAAGGATACAACACTGATGCACTCCCTTCTTGATTTTAAACCATGAAGTGTCCCCTTATTCTGCTCGAATGACAGCCTCCTGGTCTACATACAGGTTCCTCATGAACATAATTAAGTCTTCTCGAATGCCCATTCTTTTCAATGTTATCCATAATTTGTTACAATCCACACAATAAAATGCTTTTGCATAGTCAATAAAACACAAGTAAAATTTTTAGGTATTCTTTGCTTTGAGCCAAGATCCATCTGACATCAGCAACAATATTCCTTATTCCATGTGTTCTTCTGAATTCAATTTGCATTTCTAGAAGTTCACTGTAAATATACTGTTGAATTATCTTTTTTACATTTTTGAATTATCTTCAGTAAGATTTTACTTGCGTGCTATATTAATGATATTGTTGGATAATTTCCACATTCTGTGGGATCAGCTTTCTTTGCAATGTGTACAGATATGGATCTCTTCAGTCAGTTGGCCACGTCGTTGTCTTCCAGATCTCTTGGCATAGCTGAGTGAGTGCCCACAGTGTGGCATCTCTTTGTTGAAACATGTTAATGGGTATCCCATCAATTCCCGGAAGCTTGTTTTTCACCACTCTCCTCAGTGCAGCTTTAACTTCTTTCTTCAATACCATTGGTTCTTGATCATATGCCATCTCTTGAAATGGATGAACATTAAGCAATTCTTTTGGTCCAGTGACTGTGTATTCTTTCCATCTTCTTTTGATGTTTCCTGCATCATTCAATATATTGCCCTTAGAACCTTTCAATATTGCAACTTGAAGCTTAATTTTTTTCTTCAGTTCTTTCAGCTTGAGAAATGCAGAGTGTTTTTTTTTTCCCTTTTGGTTTTCCAACTCCATGTCTTTGAACTTTCAATTATAATAATTGACTTTCTCTTCTCAAACTGCTCTTTGAAATCTGTTTAGTTCTTTTCTATTGTCATTTCTGCCATTTGCATTAGCTACTCTTTGCTCAAGGGCAAGTTTCATAGTCTCTTCTGACACTCATTTTGGCCTTTTCTTCCTTTCCTCTCTTTTTCAATTTCCTTTTGCTTTCTTCATGGATGATGTTCTTGATGTCATCCCACAATTCCTCTGTTTTTGGTCATTGGTGTCCAATGCATCAAATCTATTCTTAAATGGTTTCTAAATTCAGGAGGGATATTATCAAGGTCATATTTTAGCTCTCGTTCATTTGTTTTAATTGTCTTCAATTTGAATTTGAACTTGCAGTTGATGGTGTCTTCCACAATCAGCTCCTGGCCTTGTTTTGGCTGAAGATATTGACCTTCTCCATCATCTCTTGCAACAGATGTAGTCAATGTGATTCCTGTACTCCATCTGGTGAAGTTCACATGTGTAGCAACTGTTTATATTGTTGAAAAAAGGTATTTGAGATGAATAAGTCATTGGTCTTGCAAAATTCTATCATGTGATCTCCAGCATTATTTCTACCTCCAAGGCCAAGTTTTCCAACTACCAGTAATTCTTCTTTGTTTCCAACTTTTGCATTCCAATCAACAGTGACAATCAGCACATCTTGCTTACATGTTTGGTCAATTTCAGGCTGTAGAAATTGATTAAAATATTTGATTTCCTTATCTTCGGCTTTGGTGGTGGGTGTGTAAATTTGAATAATAGTAATATTAACTGGCTTTCCTTGCAAGTGTGTGGATATTATCCTATCACTGACAGTATTGTACTTCAGGACAGATCTTGAAAGATCTCTTGTGATGAATGTCACATCATTCCTCTTCAAATTGTCATTCTTGGCATAGTAGGTCATATGGTTGTTTGATTCAAAATGGCCCAAACAGGTACCTTTCAGCTCACTAATGCCTAGGATA
Organism: Orycteropus afer afer; assembly: GCF_000298275.1. NCBI lineage: Eukaryota > Metazoa > Chordata > Mammalia > Tubulidentata > Orycteropodidae > Orycteropus > Orycteropus afer. Next base: position 1,009,529 of record NW_006922292.1, read on the forward strand.
TCAATCTTTATGTGTTCCATATCATTTTTGACAACTTCCAGTTTTCCTAGGTTCATACTTAGTATATGCCATGTTCTGATTATTAATGGATGTGGTAGCTGTTTCTTCCCATATTGAGTTATGCCACTTCAGCAAATGGAGGTCTCAAAAGCTCAATTTTGTCCATATCATTAAGGTAGGCTCTACTCTGATGAGGAATCTCTTTCCCAGTCATATTTTGAGTGGCTTTCAACCTGAGGGGCTCATCTTCCAGCACTGTATCAGAAGATATAGGGCTATTCATAAAATTTTCCACTAATATATGAGACAGAGTTTTACTACCATATATAAAGTTTTCACTGGCTAATTATTTGAGAAGTGTATGGCCTCTTCTTTTTTCCAAGTCTGTCTCAGAGTGGAAGCTCCACCGAAACCATCCATCATGGGCACCCCAGCTGGCATAGCCTCCAGCCTTACAGCAACATGCAAGCCACCACAGTATGACAAACTGAGAGACAAGTTTGTATCCCTTAGCTGTTCCAACTGCTCCACTCACTTCCTGGACTTCCCCCTACTGATTCTGGCTGCCAGCTGTGTCTGCCACTGCTTCCTGCCACCTAGGGCCTTGTCCCCCACCTTACTGTCTACTGCTGCTTTCTGAAACCTGGGAGCTCTCTCTATTGGGTCAATAGTACAAAATATATGGTTATGGAAACAGCAGAATTTTTAGATTTTTTCCCCCACTGACTTACCTTCAGTTCTCTTCCAGGTCTTTCTTTGAGAAACTCTTACTCCATCATTCTCTGCATCTGGGTTTTATATTACTTCAGGGCACTAGGTCTTTTCTGTACAAGAGACAAGTCAGGCCAAAGGGAATCTTTGCCCTTGGCACTTATATTTTGAGCACATTGGGACATGTGCCAAATATTATTTGGAACAAATTCATCCTAACTGTTTACTTTAAAAGATTTTACTTTAAATCTATTCTGGTTCATGTACTTCCTCAGTCTGGGTTGGATTTTCTCAACTACTCACTTCCTTCCAATACATTTAAATTAACCAGAGGTAGATTCTCTTGCTTTCAAAAAAATAATCCAAAATAATATACTGGGATACACAGAGTCATTTATTCTGAAGTGTTTAGGTCTATGAAATAGAGTGGAATTATGTACTTTCACTGAAAAGTCAAGTGACCACACTGACAAAGTTAACTTCCAGGAGACTGAAATTATTGAGGATTAGAACCAGAAATCTGGCACCAACTCAAATCTTTGCTACACACATAATCCTGAATATATCATGTAACACGATCTTCAGTCATTAGAAAGGATAATAAAAACAAACAATGGATACTGTGAAATATTGTATTCCAAATATTGATTCAACAGTACAATTGTCACTTTCCATGCAGGAGACTCAGGTTCAATTACAGAACATTGCACCTCATACATAGCCACCACTGATCTATCAGCGGAGGGCTCTATGTTGCTACAATGCTGAAGAGGTTTCAGCAGAGCTTCTAGACTAGATAACCTATGCAGAAAGGTCTGGTGGAGCTACTTCAGAAAGTCAGCCAATAAGAAACCTATGAATGACAATGGCCAGTCCTCAACATGTCATGTGGATGGCACATGATCAGGCAGCATTTTGTTCCATTGTTCATGAAGTTGTCAATAGTCAGGGATTGGTTGGATAACAGATAATGACAATAAAAACAATGGATTATGGCATACCGTTTCAGCTCAATAAAAAATTTGTGAAATAAATAAAATTGTATCCAACCTATTACCTACTTAGGGATAGAGGGTTGTAGTGGATAACAACAATTTTCCTGAATGAATAGCATATAGATCCCTCATCTTACCATTCTTGTTGAAAAAACAACTAGCTATCCAAGAACACACTCTAGACCCTGGAATTGCCAAAAATAGGCATTGTCCTCCTCCCTTCTACCAAGAACAAAGCATATGATCCATCCTTTACTCAACTAGATGCATCCATCTTGGACTCTGAGTGAGGAATCTTGTATGAAAAGATGAAGGGGCCGAAGAAAAGTCTTTTTAAGGGGATTTTTCTGTTATTGCAGGAAAATTAAAATACCAGGAGGAGACTATTAGGATTGTTGTGTGTGATCTTTATCAGGTTACTTAATTTCTCCATATCTCAGTTCCTCATTGGTAAAGTGGAGATAATAGTTCCTTCCTTCTAAGCTGCAATGATGATTAAATGTGTTCATATGTGAAGTACTTAGAATAGTTCTTGGCACATATTATATCCTATGGAAATATAAACTACTGTTATCCAATAGCTTCTTAAGAATGTTGTTTTCAACTGCTGTATGGAAAGTGAATTTGCTCTGTAAACTTTCACCCAAATCACAATAAAAAAGAAAATAAAAATAATTTTATTTTATTTTCTACTTTAAATATCTGGAATCAATTTCTGTTCTTTGCAGTGAACAACTCCAAATGATACAAGGATCAGAATTAAAAATGTTGTCAACCAATGCACTAAGTAATTGTCATACTCTGAGAGAGAATGTTTGAAAAAAAAAAAAAAAAAGTTTAGATACTGCAAGCCACTATAAAATTCATAGGTTTAGTTATACTTCATATTAATATTTTGTGCTTGTGTATGCAAGTTGGGATCTTTCTTACATTTGCATATTTCCTCAGAGGGCTCAATTCAAATTCTTGTGTTTTATCTTTCTGCTAAATATATTATAAATCACCTTCAAAAATATGTGAAAAATCAAAAGGACTAATACAACCTACTTTAATAACAATATATTACCTTCTATGATTAGTTAGGTGAGCACAGAGAAATAAAAAAAGCAAAAAGACTATTTAGCTTTTTCTCCCTTGTGTAATTTGAGGAGCAGCTAACTAAAACTGAAGTTAATAGTATCATTTGCTGCTCTAATTTTGGGAAGGAATTGTCAGAAGGGCCGTTGAGTTCCACAGGCCTCACTGCAGTCTGTCACTCAGTTCCAATTTTCTTGACTATGATTTATTGCACTATACCACTAGAGCTCCCTACTTTATTTTAAATATATAAAATTATACAAGATCAATTAATAGTAAACTTTAGAAACTATCTAGAAACAGGATCAAAGAGTAACCTGAACTCATGCCCAAGGTCATAGCAGAGCCTGGCTTACAGATCTTGTAGGTCTCAGCCTTGTCTTTGTTTCACTATCTTTTGCAATTTTTTAAAAGGCTTTTCCTCCTCTTATCACAACTGCTTTTATATATTCTGGAAGGAGAAAAGTGCAGTCAAAGGTCTCCCAGAAATAATAAGTTCTGCTTGGAACTCAAAATGTTGGAGATGGCATGTGTACCTGTGTAAAGAAGAAAGAACAAAAGACAAAAGTTTGGGTTTGGAACAGAGGTGCAAAAATCTGATTAATAAATGATGAATGGCATTTTTCCAAAAGGGAAATTACAAAGTGATAATTGCAAGGACCTAGAAAGAAAATTAAAATGACAGAGTGTCCTTAGGGATGCAAAGTGAGGAAATGAGAGGAAAAGAGTTGGATTGAAAGAAATAAAGGGACATAGTTAAGGAGATGTCTAGAAATGTAAATATTTTCCAAAGCTTGTGCATGTATTTTGACCAACATCGGGTTTTCTAAACCCAAAAGTGGAAATGACCTCCAGCAATCAGTATGTCTCACATATGAAGCAAGTGAAACAGAGTGGTGACTTCACTTCACTAAGGTGAAGCTGATTAGTGAAGAATTACACTCACAGAGCAGTCCTTGTAACAGGTTCTGGAGCATTTTCACTAACATTTTGATTCTAATGGGGAGCTAGATAATATTCAAAATTCTTAGATCAACCTTATAACTCGTTTTGATGAATAGCAGAAATAGTTAAGGTTACAAAAACCTGAGTAAGGATATAATAAACAGGTTTGGTTGTCAGTATTAATTTTTTTTATATTCCATTTCTTAAAAGATAAATTACCTACTTCCTTGATTCATTTTACACAGCAGAGGCCTGACTTAGGCCTCTAATACACACACCTCAAAAGGAGTATGATACTTTATGATACCAATTACCCACCATTGCTTAAATTTTATCCTGCCCCAACAAATACAGCAATTAAATATCAAATGAGTGAGACTATCTTTGCTACAAACACAGGTTCCCAACAGTAATACTGAATAAAGCCTACAGAGACAGCACACCAGAAATAATGAATTGTAAAGCAAAGTCCAATGAAGGGGAAGGTTCTATATTTTAGCTTAGAGAGGGAATTATCTTTGTAAATGCATGAAGAGACACTTGTAAAAATAATGGTAATTTTTAAGGTAAAATTTCTTCCAAGTAAAGATAGAACTGTATTAGGAAGAACCCTCTTGTAAATGAGATGAATAGAATCACTAAAAGGATTGGTTTTAAAGGTCAATATTCAATTAATGTAATTGCTAAGATACAGACATAAGGACTGATTTATGGATATTTGTAGGACTAAAATGTCCTGTTTTTAGAAACCAAAGCAGTTTTCATAGGTTACATCATAAGCTACAACCTCATATATCGAAAATTAGGACCAAATGTGTCTGCTTTGATCAGGAAATGCCAGAATCATGCACATGTATAATGAATGGATCATGCCCTACTCAATGGGGCATTTCACCTGGACCATGCAGGGCTTTTACACTGGTCATGACGCAACATATCAGCAGGTTTATGTTCATGTTACATGCTACCAAAGAGTGTCTAGGATTTAGGACAATGGACCGTTTTCAGATGTTAAAGGTAATGTAATTGGTAAGTCAATAGTGGGATATTAGCACTGAAAATGGGCTGAACAGCCACATTGAGCCTTGGACATACAGTGAGTCTTTAAAAAGCTTAAATATGTTGTTGTTGTTATATAGTAGGTTTTATTTTTCCCATAATTTCACCTATTGACTAAAACTTCTAACTCCTAAGAGTGATCTGGTCTCTCAATTTGTCAGAGAGAAGGTGCATCTCTGATATGA